>NW_020825415.1:0-291805 GCF_003286085.1 Drosophila persimilis | reverse complement strand
AGGCGGGAAAAGTGGCAGTGAGAGGGCGTCTTCTCGGCATTTCCCTTTTTGGTTTGCGCTTGCGTGATGTGGCTCGAGGGGGGAGTGGCTGTGGCCGTGGATGGATATATGGCGATGGCTGGGTACTCACAGTTGGTGGCATTGGCTCGCTGCTCTTGTTGGCTGCAGCCGCCGTCGCTGTGGCGTCGGCGCTCTGCATTGGCGTTGGACGTTTGTTGCTGGCGTCTGCGCCGAGGGCTCTGCTGCTGCTATTGGCGTGGTGTGGTGGTTATGGCCGCTGCTGCTGCTGCAAGGGCCCCTCTGCGGGCCGCTCTGCCGCCGTCGCTGTGGCGTCTGCTTGAGCCTCGCCTGGCCATTCCTCTTGTCATTTTTGTTGCTGGTGTATGTTTTTCCTTTCGTCAAGTTAATTGCAGTTAAGTTGTTTTTGTGTGTTTGTATTGGACTTTTATTGGCACTTTCTATCTCTTTACACAGTTTTTCTCTCGTTAGTTTGTGTTTTTTATAGATTAATGTTATAAATTATTTATTGGGGAGCAGAAAGCTTGTCGGTAGTAGTAGTGGCGCAGGGGGAAAAAGACTTTTGTCATGTCAGCGGGGCACGGCACGGCACACGACAGACACCACAAAAAGAAAACAGGGCACCACAGAAAGAAAGGAAATGGCGACACGGCAAAGAACAATCAATCAATGTCCGCCAACTCCCACACTCTCCCACCATACGAAAGGCCCGATCGCCGATCTCATTTACCGGTGCTCTCACCACCGGTTCCACTGTCACTCAGGAATTGGCTGGGCATAAATTGCCGAAGTTGGCGGCCGACAACACACTGGCATTGAGAAATGCAATTTGAATTTCAATTGGCTTTTGTGTTATTGGTCATTATGGTCTGGTATTTGAGTGGTATTTTTTGGTGTTACCACATGTCAATGGGAATATGGGAATGGCAGATAGGTGGGGAAGAAGAGGACGGAAAAAGGTAAAAACTAATCAGAAAACGAGGGGAACGTTGTGAGTTGCTGCGGACACCGCAACTCTACGGTTATACCCGATACTAAGTCAGTATGGCTCTCCTCCGGCAGACGCCGCTAATATTTAACGACACGACAAAGAGTGCGTGCGAGAGAGACAGAAAATCAGTCCGAGCGTGACGTCGGGCGCTGCGTAGCCACTGCAAATTGATTTGTTCCTTTTGGCTAAAAAAATGGTCTGATCTAATCCAGATTCAGCAATCTAATAGATATGGTCATTATCTATGATTCTGCGTTTTTAGTTTTCTCAAATCTGCAATATTGTGGATGCAACAGATTTTCGTCCTTTGTGGGGGCGGATGGGGGTGGGGCGAAATTCTGAGATATACGTTTTATAGTGACATCTTAAAGGAGTGTGTGCACCAAATTTGGTTACTCTAGCCTTAATAGTCTCTGAGATTTGTGGTTGCCTCAGATTTTCGTCCTTTGCGGGGGCGGAAGGGGGTGTGGCGAAATTTGGACAGGAAACGGTCAAGGTCCGATATCACAGGAGTGTGGATACCAAATTTCGTTGCTCTGGCTTTTATAGGTTCTGAGATCCTTGAACTCATATTTTGCAATTGGCAAAACCGACCATGAAACCTGTGTGTTAGAGTGAGACAGAGCGAGAAAGAGTGAAATTGTTTTCGTGATTCTGGCTGTAATAATTATACGATCTGGTTTAGATTTTGCACTCTAGAAGATATAGTCATCTTCTACGATTCTGCTTTTTTAGTTTTCTCGTATCGTCGAAATTGTGGATGCCACAGATTTTCGCCCTTTGTGGGGGCGGAAGTGGGCGGGGCAAAGTTTTGAAATATTTTTGTAGCAGTGACATATCACAGAAGTCTGGATCCAAAACATCGTTGCTCTAGCTCTTATAGTCTTTGAGCATTAGGCGCTGAAGGGGACGGACAGACGGACAGACGGACGGACGGACAGACAGACAGGGCTCAATCGACTCGGCTCTTGATGCTGATCAAGAATATATATACTTTATAGGGTCGGAAACGATTCCTTCTGGACGTTACACACATCCACTTTTACCACAAATCTAATATACCCCAATACTCATTTTGAGTATCGGGTATAAAAACTACGAAAAATATACAATTAACTACAGAAAAACTACATTAATTTACAAAAACTTATTCCTAATATCACAGGCAAGTAACTAAAACTATGGACAAACTATCTACGGATATGCAAAACTACAGAAACAACAGAATTGACATCTACAACAAATACATTGATGCAGACAAGGTAAAATAAACGATAATTGACATACATTTACACACATATAAACATATTAATTACAATTTATTTTATTTCTATGAGGAGGACAAACATCAACGGAGCACCGGCGGGCATATCAAACGCAATGCGAACAATACGCTGTATACCGGCCGGCTCTGTTGTCCCCCTGTGTGTTGTTAATTGGCTGGCTGGATTTTTGGTGTATGCGTGGGCAAAAATTGGAGATGGCGAGCGGCTCTGGTCCGGCCGCCCACGTTGCATCTGTCTGTTGGTTTGGTCCAGCAGACCGAGTGGCACTGGTCCGGCCACCCGCGGATGCATTGTCCAGTGTTGGCATTGACATCGAAATGTGATGCCAACGATTTGTGTTATTGGCCGCATCCACGTGGCAAACTGGTCCGGCCACCAGGATACGTTGTCGATTGTGATGTTTTTGGCCGCATCCGAGTGGCTGCTGGTCCGGCCACCCAGGATGCGCTGTCAGGTGTATTGGCCTGGCCTCCTCGGCCACGTTCGTCGTCGGTTTTAATTGCGATTTTTGAGTGGCTGCTGGTTCGGCCACCCAGATGAGGAGGTGTTCGTTTTGGCGTGTGATTTAAATTTGTGTTTATTTGCAGGTACTTGTCGGCGTTTGGATGTTATTTGTGGCGCCCCTTGTCTGGTTGGTGTTGGCGTAAACAGCAGGTGAGTATTTTGTGTGTTTTGGCAGTCTGCTTCTCCCTTCTGTTTCTTCTTCCTTTGCAGGATTTGCTGGCGTCCGGCGGCTCAACACCAGGCCATCCCGCCCTCACATAATGGCATGAGAGACGTTTGGCCGTTTTTCGTTGTTGACGTCTTTTTCTTTGTTGCAGTGGCTGTCTCTGGATCGACGATTGGGCACATCAATAGGCGCCGCCCGATTGCATGCATTCGCGTGCGCTGGCGATTTGTGCCCTCCATATTTCGCCCAGGCCATCCAGCGCCTCGAATGGATCGTGATCGGTCCATTCGTCGTCATCGTCATCGTCTAATTCAGACGCGTCGCAGTCCACGTCGGACTCTGAATCCGATATGTTGGTTGCTGTTGGTTGGAGCGGGGGCATGGCTTTTGTGCCCTTGCCATTTGCTGCAGTAAATTTGGTGAGTTGCTCTGCCATCTGGTCGATCCTCCTTTCCAACTCTATTATACGCTGTACGTATAATAGCAGATTTTGAGCGCAGCTGACATCGCACTGAGCTGCTGGCCGCTGCTGCTGCTGGTGTTGGCGTGGCGTCGGAGCATCATTCGCGATCGGCTGCATCGGCTGGGACCTCTGGTGTTGGCGCCCCCTGGTCGATGGCTGTGGATGATGGTCGCCATACCGATGCTGCTGCCGATCCGGTTGGTGTTGGCGTTGCTGCTGCGGATTATGGAGTGGCTGTGGATGTGGCTGCTGCTGGCGACGTTGGATTGGCTGCTGTCGCTGTTGGATTGGCTGTGGTTGCTGTTTGCCACGCTCCTCCTCCCTGGCGACCCTGTGGGCCACAAGCCGCTGCCTGGCTGCCTTAAAGGATGGGCAGCCCTTGTAGGCGCTGATGTGCTGGCCCTGGCAGTTGGCGCATTTGGGAGCGGCACTCCTCGGCTTGCTGCACTCCGTCGTCAGGTGCCCACCCGCGCATTTCATGCAATCTGCAGCGCGTCTACAATATGCGCGGGTGTGGCCAAACACCTGGCAACGATGGCACTGGGCAGGGTCTCGGGAGACTCCAAGTCTCTCAACCGTGACGGGCCTCCCACCCAGGCGTCGCAGCTTCAACATATCGTATTGGCCTCGAAGAGGTTGAATTGACAGCTGCGATCGAATCGATCGGTGATCACCCTTACAAACCGAACCGTGAACCCCTCGTTCAGCATACTGCTGCGAATCCAATCCGGCAGCGTGGAGTGGGAGAGTCCTCGGATGAGGATCCTCAAGCCACGTTCCTGGCTGGGCTGATGCCCGAATTCGCCGTGCCGGATGTCATTTTCTGTGGTAAAGGCAGGGGTGTTTGTAATGGTGATGGCGGTGGTGGTGATGGTGTTGGTATTGGTATTGGCAGGTGTATTTGTAATTGTATTTATATTGGCGTCATTATTTTTATTGCTATTGTCGATATTGTCTGTGTGAATGGCTGGTGATTGTCTATGTATTGGCTGTTTTTGATGTTGGTGATGGCTGTGGGTTATAGTAGTGGCAGGGGCAGGGGCATGTGTTGGCTGTGTAGATTGTGGCAGAGAGGCAGGATCGGCAACTATGTTGGTGTTAGCTGTCTTTGTTGTCCGTTTCTGCTGCTTCTGCCGCAGCTCGTGCTGTCTCAGCTGCTCCTGGACAATAACCTCCAGCTCCTCCAAAGTTTGCCTTTTCTTTTTGGGCTTTTTAATTGGCGGCCGCTGCTGCTGATGGTGGTGATGGCGGCCCTGTCGGCTGACCCGTTCCCTCTCCCCTCCTCATCGTCGCTCTCACTGACGATGAGGGCATGGCGTCGCTTTGGGGTTGCTGGTGTTGGTGGTATTTGTGGTTGTGGTTGTGTAGTTGCTGGTTGTCGTGGTATTGGTGTTGGCTGGACACTGGCACGGATCGACCCGCCGCTCGAGCTCGAACCAAGTTCGATTCGCAACGGGTTCGATCCGGTCGTGTGTGTGTGTGTGGCGGCCCGTTGGCCGTTCTGGCGCTCCGCTCTTGCGCGTCGGTTTGCTGGCTCTCCTCTGTCTTCTCCCTCTCCCGTTACTCCCGAACTGTGTTGTGTGTCCGAGAGCGTGAGAGGCGGGAAAAGTGGCAGTGAGAGCGGCGTCTTCTCGGCATTTCCCTTTTTGGTTTGCGCTTGCGTGATGTGGCTCGAGGGGGGAGTGGCTGTGGCCGTGGATATATCGGCTATGGCGATGGCTGGGTACTCACAGTTGGTGGCATTGGCTCGCTGCTCTTGTTGGCTGCAGCCGCCGTCGCTGTGGCGTCGGCGCTCTCTATTGGCGTTGACGTTGTTGCTGGCGTCTGCACCGAGGGCTCTGTTGCTGCTGCTACTATTGGCGGTGTTGGTGTTGATGGCCGCTGCTGCTGCTGCAAGGGCCCCTCTGCGGGCCGCTCTGCCGCCGTCGCTGTGGCGTCTGCTTGAGCCTCGCCTGGCCATTCCTCTTGTCATTTTTGTTGCTGGTGTAGGTTTTTCCCTTTCGTCAAGTTAATTGCAGTTAAGTTGTTTTTGTGTGTTTGTATTTGGACTTTTATTGGCACTTTCTATCTCTTTACACAGTTTTCTCTCGTTAGTTTCTGTTTTTATACCCGATACTCAAAATGAGTATTGGGGTATATTAGATTTGTGGTAAAAGTGGATGTGTGTAACGTCCATAAAGAATCGTTTCCGACCCCATAAAGTATATATATTCTTGATCAGCATCAATAGCCGAGTCGATTGAGCCATGTCTGTCTGTCCGTCTGTCCGTCCGTCCGTCTGTCCGTCCCCTTCAGCGCCTAATGCTCAAAGACTATAAGAGCTAGAGCAACGATGTTTTGGATCCAAACTTCTGTGATATGTCACTGCTACAAAAATATTTCAAAACTTTGCCCCGCCCACTTCCGCCCCCACAAAGGACGAAAATCTGTGGCATCCACAATTTTGACGATACGAAAAAACTAAAAACGCAGAATCGTAGGAGAAGACTATATCTTCTAGAGTGCAAAATCTGAACAAGATCGTATAATTATTATAGCCAGAATCACGAAAACAATTTCACTCTTTCTCGCTCTGTCTCTCTCTAACACACAGGTTTCATGGTCGGTTTTTCCAATTGCAAAATATGAGTTCAAGGATCTCAGAACCCATAAGAGCTAGAGCAACCAAATTTGGTATCCACACTCCTGTGATATCGGACCTTGACCGTTTTGTGTCAAAATTTCGACACACCCCCTTCCGCCCCCGCAAAGGACGAAAATCTGGGGCAACCACAAATCTCAGAGACTATTAAGGCTAGAGTAACCAAATTTGGTACTTCGTCGGACGTTCTAGAACGTCTTGATTGATTGATTGTTCTTTGCCGTGTCGCCATTTCCTTCTTTTCCGTGGTGCCCTGTTTTCTTTTTGTGGTGTCTGTCGTGTGCCGTGCCGTGCCGTGCCCCGCTGACATGACAAAAGTCTTTTTCCCCCTCCGCCACTACTACTACCGACAAGCTTTCTGCTCCCCAATAAATAATTTATAACATTAATCTATAACGAGGGGGAACGTTGTGAGTTGCTGCGGACACCGCAACTCTACTGTTATACCCGATACTTAGTCAGTATGGCTTTCCTCCGGCAGACGCCGCTAATATTAAACGACACGACAAAGAGTGCGTGCGAGAGAGACAGAAAATCAGGCTGAGCGTGACGTCGGGCGCTGCGTAGCCAATGCAAATTGATTTGTTCCTGTTGGCTATAAAAATTATCTGATCTGATCCAGACTCAGCAATAGATATGGTCATTCTCCATGATTCTGTGTTTTTAGTTTTCTAGAATCTGCAATATTGTGGATGCAACAGATTTTCGTCCTTTGTGGGGGCGGAAGGGGGTGGAGCGAAATTCTGAGATATACGTTTTATAGTGAGATCTAACAGGAGTGAGGATACCAAATTTGGTTACTCTAGCCTTAATAGTCTCTGAGATTTGTGGTTGCCCCAGAATTTCGTCTTTTGCAGGGGCGGAAGGGGGGGTGTCGAAATTTTGACACGAAACGGTCAAGGTCCGATATCACAGGAGTGTGGATACCAAATTTTGTTGCTCTAGCTCTTATGGGTTCTGAGATCCTTGAACTCATATTTTGCAATTGGCAAAACCGACCATGAAACCTGTGTGTTAGAGAGAGACAGAGCGAGAAAGAGTGAAATTGTTTTCTTGATTCTGGCTATAATAATTATACGATCTTGTTCAGATTTGGCACTCTAGAAGATATAGTCTTCTCCTACGATTCTGTGTTTTTAGTTTTCTCGTATCTTTAAAAATGTGGATGCCACAGATTTTCGTCCTTTGTGGGGGCGGAAGTGGGCGGGGCAAAGTATTGAAATATTTTTGTAGCAGTGACATATCACAGAAGTTTGGATCCAAAACATCGTTGCTCTAGCTCTTATAGTCTTTGAGCATTAGGCGCTGAAGGGGACGGACAGACGGACAGACGGTCGGACGGACAGACGGACGGATAGACGGACGGACGGACAGACGGACAGACAGACATGGCTCAATCGACTCGGCTATTGATGCTGATCAAGAATATATATACTTTATGGGGTCGGAAACGATTCCTTCTGAACGTTACACACATCCACTTTTACCACAAATCTAATATACCCCAATACTCATTTTGAGTATCGGGTATAAAAATTAAGTAGAAATACAAATAATTATAATTCATAATATTCTTATTATTATTCCATTGTACTATAAATAAATCTACAAAATATGTACATATAATACGATAATTTTTATCAAAACAATTTAAATTGAACTTTCATTATTATTCCATAAAAAAACTAAATAAATCTACGGAATATATAAATATTTCCTTAGTTTTCTCCAGGTGTCAACCCCATTCGGATTATATAGATTTATCCACTTCCAAATTTAAGTTTAAGGCAGCTGCAGTTCATGGGTTAAAGTATCTCTCAAATGCAGCTCATTAAAAATATTTTCAAACTCAAAAATGTCAATAATTTTCGCTTCTTTCGCCATTCCCAGGTTAGACGGCCTACATTATATTGCTAAAAATGTGAATTAATTTGAAGTTGGCGTACATATAACGTAGCGCAATCGATAGTATCGAGACAAAACGATCTGAATTATGATCACTAGATTTAAGAGATATACGAAATAAAACGAATGAGCAAGGATCTACATCGAGCGGATTAATGAAGGTCTTAATTGGGTAGACGGATTCCACTGGAAAACTGTTGAAGGGACTTAGCTCGTACAGGTTTTATGAAAAATGTCTAAGGTGAGCTCTCTTACCGCATATTTAAATTAACGGACTGAAAACGCAGTGGCTAAGAACGCTTGTTCTTTTGACAAGCAAGTGTTAACATTTTCCCTCTTTTCGTAGGGCATATGGCATATATGATGAGGTTTTTTACAAATCCCACATAAAATTTCAGAAAAGCATTTCTTATACATATCATGCCTACAGCATTTTGTGCAAAGGCGCTGTTTTTTAATAACCTGGCCTCTATCTATCGGACTCATTCCCTTAAACTTATAGCAGTGAATTATGGTATGTCCTGCCATTTTACATAACGGACAATTTTCTTTTATTTTACCATATTGCACTACTTTTTTCAGCGGTTTCCACTCTTTATGCTACGACGTGTAAAGAGAAGTGTACCGTTGTTCTAAAAATTCCATTACATCTGGCAATGCTTGGATCTCTTTTGTCCTTTTTATATGACTTTCATATAATTGTAAGGTATCTTTGTTGAATTTTTTCAAAACAATGTGCGCGAAAATCATATCAACTTCTTCTGTTAAATGTGACTTTAATTTAATTAAATCTATTGACTCATTTATAGAATCAGAAAACCACTTAATATGTTTCGCTGAATCGTGATCTAGCATTGGTAAGTCTAGTAAACGATTCAGCTGATCCGAAAAAAATTTTTCGCTTTTTTTCATACCGCTTGGTCAGCAATTCCCAAGCGGCATTATAATTCTCCAGCGGCCCAGTTAAAAGGTGAGCTACCATACTCCGTGCCTCACCCTTTATCGCGATTTTCAAATAATTGAATTTTAGAGATTTACTCACAAAATATTTGTGAAAAGCCGTCCCACTTTTTTTGTTCGCCCGAGAATGTGGGTTCTTCCACTTTCGAAAGATCAGGCAAATTGATATCTTCTTTTTTTACTGTTGCCCCTTTAGTATCCATGCTGTTTTCTTCAGCTATGGTTTGCATCCTAACTTCTAGGTTGCTCAACATGTTTTGAACATCAAATTCCAAATCTCCGATTTGGTTGTCGAAGCTGTCGTTTGTTTCATAGCTAGGATAATACTCCTCAATTTTTGAGCTCAGTCTTTTACTGAGGAACTCAATTTTTTCTTTTCTCATTCTACACTCTCCCATTTTAGCCTGATCAAACCTCTGCATGGTTTTCTCTAAATATGTCTTCAGGTTTTCCACTATGTCCACTCTATGTCTTCCTTCAAAGTTCCAGTCTCCACTGATTGTAACTTTGTTTTTTCTACCTTCCCTTTCGTTAGGGTTTCATTATTTTTTGACTACATACTTTTTATGTATGTCCTCTATATTTTTAATCATTTTTTCGTACTGCTGTCTCTTATAGTAGTCATGATCGACTACTCCATATGTTAACAGTGCAGAATTATTGCCTGTAACTTTGTTTTTAAGGTTGATTGAGATTTAGCTGATGAATTCTGCTTCTGCTGTTGTTGTTACTGCTGCCGCTGAAGTCGCTGCTGCTGATACCGCTGTTGCTGCTGCTGGTATTGCCTCTGCTTACGTCGCTGCTGCTGATATCGCTTTCGCTGCTGCTGGTGTTGCCTCTACTTACGTCGCTGCTGCTGATCTTCCTGTCGCTGCAGTTATTGTTGCTTGCACAGAGGGCACACACAAACCCATTTATATATTTCTTTTTCACAGTCACAGTTATTTGCCACTTTTTTTTAAATTCTAGCCATTAAGCACTTTCGATGTTTCGGATTATTATTTTTTTCTCTTTCGATGTTCCGATTTTTCAATTACAATAGATATACATATTTCGTTATCTATTAAAATACAGCCTGTCCAGCTCGTATTTTTCAAAATTATTAATTGAAACTTCCGTTTCATTAATTTTTATTTATTTTTTTTTTTTTTATATTCTCCGATCACAATAGATATACCCAGTTATCTATTAAAAATACAGCCTGTTTAGCTCGTATTTTTCCAAATTATTAATTGAAACTTTCGTTTCATTAATTTATTTTATACTCTGTTCCTTCTTAAAGGAGGGAAGTCAAAGTTTTTTATTTTGCTACCTTTAGCTGTCAGTGAACTAGACACTTGTTCAGTCTCAAGGAAGCTGGTTTAACTCCGTGCTCTTACCACAGGGCGGAAACAACGGAGAGTCTCGAAGGACCAAAATGTTAAGACCTTAAAAGAAAAGTCTAGACATTTGCGAGTTGAGTTGTAAATTCAAACTAAATTTTATTCTTAAAATCAGAGCATTATATGTGATTTGACAATGAGGTAGGAGGTACAATTTGGTAGTCTATAATTATCGTTAGACCTACGCAGAGGATACACTTTACTGAGGTTGTCTATTTGAGTACATGCTTACATTAGTTTTATTTTAGGACCGCATTTGTTAAGTGTTTTCTCCACTTGTGTTTTGTTGTTGTATTAATGGGTTACAGATCTCTGTTTAAACCAGTGCAGTCATAACTTGTCTACTTTATGTGATTTCTTTAGAGATCGGTGTTGTTACATGAGTGAATGTGTACAATAATCTATTTATGTTTAAACAGACAGTAATTTATAATAAAAACGAGGGGGAACGTTGTGAGTTGCTGCGGACCCCGCAACTCTACGGTTATACCCGATACTAAGTCAGTATGGCTCTCCTCCGGCAGACGCCGCTAATATTTAACGACACGACAAAGAGTGCGTGCGAGAGAGACAGAAAATCAGTCTGAGCGTGACGTCGGGCGCTGCGTAGCCACTGCAAATTGATTTGTTCCTTTTGGCTATAAAAATGATCTGATCTGATCCAGATTCAGCAATCTAATAGATATGGTCATTATCTATGATTCTGCGTTTTTAGTTTTCTCAAATCTGCAATATTGTGGATGCAACAGATTTTCGTCCTTTGTGGGGGCGGATGGGGGTGGGGCGAAATTCTGAGATATACGTTTTATAGTGACATCTTAAAGGAGTGTGTGCACCAAATTTGGTTACTCTAGCCTTAATAGTCTCTGAGATTTGTGGTTGCCTCAGATTTTCGTCCTTTGCGGGGGCGGAAGGGGGTGTGGCGAAATTTTGACACAAAACGGTCAAGGTCCGATATCACAGGAGTGTGGATACCAAATTTGGGTTCTGAGATCCTTGAACTCATATTTTGCAATTGGCAAAACCGACCATGAAACCTGTGTGTTAGAGTGAGACAGAGCGAGAAAGAGTGAAATTGTTTTCGTGATTCTGGCTGTAATAATTATACGATCTGGTTCAGATTTTGCACTCTAGAAGATATAGTCATCTTCTACGATTCTACGTTTTTAGTTTTCTCTTATCGTCGAAATTGTGGATGCCACAGATTTTCGCCCTTTGTGGGGGCGGAAGTGGGCGGGGCAAAGTTTTGAAATATTTTTGGAGCAGTGACATATCACAGAAGTCTGGATCCAAAACATCGTTGCTCTAGCTCTTATAGTCTTTGAGCATTAGGCGCTGAAGGGGACGGACAGACGGACAGACGGACAGACGGACGGACGGACAGACAGACAGGGCTCAATCGACTCGGCTATTGATGCTGATCAAGAATATATATACTTTATAGGGTCGGAAACGATTCCTTCTGGACGTTACACACATCCACTTTTACCACAAATCTAATATACCCCAATACTCATTTTGAGTATCGGGTATAATAATATATATTTTGACAATAATTTGTATGACTTTAGATGCAAAGAAAAGCTAACTTTTCCAGACTGCAAATCCCTTGAGAAATGCCACATACCCCGCAGAAGAGAAGGAGCCATAGGGGCAGGGGTAGGGACAGTAGCAGGTGCTGAGGGGTAGGTGGGGCTGTGCGACTGACAGACAGAAGACGGGCCCTGACAGGCATCGAGGCAGCAACTTGTTAGCGATGCTCCCCCCGCAACCCCCTTCCCCATCCACGCCCTTTGGCTGTT
This sequence comes from Drosophila persimilis, assembly GCF_003286085.1. Taxonomy (NCBI): domain Eukaryota; kingdom Metazoa; phylum Arthropoda; class Insecta; order Diptera; family Drosophilidae; genus Drosophila; species Drosophila persimilis. Next base: position 279,687 of record NW_020825415.1, on the reverse strand, counting down.
GTTGCCTCGTTTTCGAGTAATAAAAATGCAAAGCAAAGTGCAGCAATTTGAGCCTAATAATAATGGCAGCAGAAGCAGCAGCGAACAGGAGCGGACGGCAGCATAACGGGCGGGAAATCAACAAACAAACAACTAAATGGGGACAAACAACAAAATGGTTAGCCACATTTTGGCACATTTCAACGCATCATTTCCCAGAGATGCCAGACATTGAAACTGTCTTAACGTTTTCAATTTCCGTCTCAAAGCCGAGAGCAGGGAAGAGAGAGAGAGATCAGGAAAGAGAGAGGTTGAGAGAGTAAAGTGTGGCAATTGAAAATTGAATGTGACCCGTCGTCGAAGTGGACACAGACCCCAAAAACATCATAAAAGCTTAGACCTAGAACCGCATAATGCACTGAGAGAATATTTATGGAGACTACGATATATTTCGATTAACATACAGGCGATAACGTTACATATCGATAGCCATAAAACGTGAAATATTATTTTGATCAAAACATTATAAATTAAACTTTAAATAATTATTTAAAAATTAAGTATAAATATAAATAATTATGATTCATAATATTCTTATTATTATTCCATTGTACTATAAATAAATCTACAAAATATGTACATATAATACGATAATTTTGATCAAAACAATTTAAATTAAACTTCATAAATATTTGAGTAATTAATAATAAAAATAGATAATTCTATTATTATTCCATAAAACAAACTGTAAATTAATCTACGGAATATATAAATATTTCCTTAGTTTTCTCCAGGTGTCAACCTCATTCGGATTATATAGATTTATCCACTTCAAAATTTAAGTTTAAGGCAGCTGCAGTTCATGGGTTAAAGTATCTCTTAAATGCTGCTCATTAAAAATATTTTCAAACTCAAAAATGTCAATAATTTTCGCTTCTTTCGCCACTCCCAGGTTAGACGGCCTACATTATATTGCTAAAAATGTGAATTAAGTTGAAGTTGGCGTACATATAACGTAGCGCAATCGATAGTATCGAGACAAAACGATCTGAATTATGATCACTAGATTTAAGAGATATACGAAATAAAACGAATGAGCAAGGATCTACATCGAGCGGATTAAGGAAGGTCTTAATTGGGTAGACGGATTCCACTGGAAAACTGTTGAAGGGACTTAGCTCGTACAAGTTTTTGGAAAAATGTCTAAGGTGAGCTCTCTTACCGCATATTTAAATTACCTGAGGGACTGCAAACGCAGGTTTCCATCCATGTCCCACGGACAGAGGGCGGTACATGTCGCAGCGCATCGTTGGCTTGCGATCTCCCCAGGCCACAGAGCTCGGTAGCGTGGGTTGAGTTCTTTGCGCATTTAAATCCACTAATGAGTGCAGCAGTTCCCTTTTGCTCTCTACATCCTGACTATCGACCTGCAATCTCCATAGGACCCATTAAGCAAGGCAAGAGCAGCAGCTTGCTCTGCACTGAACGGGATGCCATAGCCAGCCAACAGCTCCTGGAATAGTGTCGACTGATCCCTCCCTGGACGAGGAGGAATGTTTCAGGAGCCCACCTGTGCTAAGAGTAAGCCCAAGAAGGGGAGTTGTGGAATGCGCAGACGCAAGAAGTCGGCTTGCAAAAAGAGGAAAAGCAGAAGAAGTCCAAGAAAATATGCTCAAAGCCACCCTGCAAGTCTCGCAAATCCCGCAAATCCAACAAGTCAAAGTCCAAGATGATGATCCTCACGAAATTTGGCTAAAAAGAAAATTACTGTAAATTCACACGTGTTGGTCCTGGAAGTCGAGTTTTATAGACTGGAATATCCGTATTTCCAAGTTTTTTTCTATAAACAAAATAATTTTATTTTTAGGCAGTAGAGAATCCGCTCCTGGGGCATTTCGAAGTGGCCCAAAAGCCGCTTCAGGTGCCCATTCGGCCAAAGCTGGGATTGGAGTACGTTGAATTTCTTGAAGGTGCTCCTGAACATGCAGAACTTTATTTTATCCGTTTTATTATATTTATATTATTATATTATAATAATATTTATTTTATACGTCCAGTGGCTTGGGGATCAGAAAAGCTCATTTCGATGCGCCTCTTGTACGAGTCGTACAGCTCGTGTTTGTTCCTACGCACGAAGTATATATGCCTCTTCAACTTTCCGCTCCACACCATTTGCAGGTAAGCAATGGCCAAAGTGGGATACAGCATCACGTATAGTTCATACTTACGAAAGTCAACCATTTCCTTGGTGACCTTCCCGATCGTCTCGAACATCTGCTCATAGTCCTCGGGCACCTTATCTGGTACGGTACTACAGAACCTTTGCTGGATCGGTCCGAGTACAGCGCACTCATAAAAATGGACGAAATCTTCGTCGAATTTACTCTTATCCACGCCGTCATCTTTCTGCACCTCCGATATCCCAGAGTCTAAAACTGTGTCAGCTTCTGCGTGGTAATTTATAAGCAGCGCGACATTTATTGCATGTCCCCATCGGTCTTTCGCCAGGGTTCCTTGCATTTTTTTTTTTTTTGTTCTATTTCTTCATTTTGTGGAAATCGTTCTAGAAAAGAGGAAACAGGGTTTCAATAGTTTCCACAGTTGCAATCGACTTCGATATACACATAAACAGCTGAGTGGCCTGCTTACATAACGAGTGAGCGATGAGATTATCAAAAGGATTGCGCAGACGCAACCGTGTCCAATGCAGCGTGTCCAATAGCCATAGAAGATTTTAGTGTGTGGCTGCGACAGGATTTCAATGTTGTTCTGGATATAGCACAGCAATTGATGATAGCTATCGATACGGTATGAAACACTGTCGACACAAAAATTTAAACTCGGTCGAATTATTTCGAAGTCGTAGTACAACAATACGCGAAAGCCGGAGAATGTATGTATACTTAATATTAAAATTAGTGACAAAAACATCGAAACGATACGATGTGGAAACGATTCATAGCTTCATTGGACATCTTTGTTTTGGCGTTTCCTTTTCCGTCAAAGAATCTGCACAAGAATTTTTGCTGTAAAAGTTTCAACTGAAAAATAAGTAAAATAAGTTAAATTTGTATGGCGTACCGATGCGTCCCTTTGATCCCAACTTCCACGACCTGGATGCCGACTTTCGTTCCACTTTAACTTTTATGTCTATTTTTTTCAGAAATGGTTGAACAGCTTAAGTTTCCCCAATCGTTTATGGTTATACGACAATCGTCGTATTCGTTGAAAGCGGTATCCAACGGCCACACATCTCTGGGCATCGTAGCATCCGATGGCGTCGTCATTGGCACAACAACGCGAAAGACTTCGGAACTAATGGAAGCGCGACATGGCGCACGTGGCCCCAATGTAAATTTTCATACAAAAAATTGAATTACAAACACACAAGAAACTCAATCGAAGGAGTCTCTCAGGTTTAAGTTGAATGAAATATGTCGGATTGAAAGCAAAGCCACGACCAGGACTCATTTTAGTTGAAGGTTGTTCTCCGTACGAGCAACATCTGTAGCTACAAATTTCCTTTTTATACCCGATACTCAAAATGAGTATTGGGGTATATTAGATTTGTGGTAAAAGTGGATGTGTGTAACGGCCAGAAGGAATCGTTTCCGACCCCATAAAGTATATATATTCTTGATCAGCATCAATAGCATCTGTCCGTCTGTCCGTCTGTCCGTCCGTCCGTCTGTCCGTCTGTCCGTCCCCTTCAGCGCCTAATGCTCAAAGACTATAAGAGCTAGAGCAACGATGTTTTGGATCCAGACTTCTGTGATATGTCACTGCTACAAAAATATTTCAAAACTTTGCCCCGCCTACTTCCGCCCCCACAAAGGACGAAAATCTGTGGCATCCACATTTTTAAAGATACGATAAAACCAAAAACGCAGAATCGTAGAGAATGACCATATCTTTTAGACTGCGGAATCTGAATTGGATCGTATTATTATTATAGCCAGCATCAAGAAAACAATTTCATTTTTTCTCGCCCTGTCTCTCTCTAACACACAGGTAGCATAGGCGGCTTTGCTTAGAGTAAAACATTAGCGCCTAGATCTCAGAGACTATAAAAGCTAGAGCAACCAAATTTGGTATCCACACTCCTAATATATCAGACCGAGACGAGTTTGTTTCAAAATTTCGCCACACCCCCTTCCGCCCCCGCAAAGGATGCAAATCTGGGGATATTCACAAATCTCAAAGACTATTAACGCTAGAGTACCCAATTTGGAATCCGCACTTCTCTTAGATCTCACTATAAAACGTGTATCTCAAAATTTCGCCCCACCCCCTTCCGCCCACACAAAGGACGAAAATCTGTTGCATCCACAATATTGCAGATTCGAGAAAACTAAAAACGGGGAATCATAGATAACGACCATATCTATCAGATTGCTGAATCTGGATCAGATCAGATAATTTTTGTAGCCAAAAGGAACAAATCAATTTGCAGTGGCTACGCAGCGCGTGACATCACGCTCAGACTGATTTTCTGTCTCTCTCGCACGCACTCTTTGTCGTGTCGTTTAATATTAGCGGCGTCTGCCGGAGGAAAGCCATACTGACTTAGTATCGGGTATAACTGTAGAGTTGCGGTGTCCGCAGCAACTCACAACGTTCCCCCTCGTTTTAATTTCAAATAATTAGTACTAGTATTTTTATTGTAATTTTTCCGAATTTTTGTTCTTTATTCTTTGGTTTTATGAAAATTTCTAAGATGAGCTCTGTTACCGCATATTTAAATTACCTGCGGGACAGCAAACGCCGCAAAGCCGTATGGATCCATATACCACGGGCAGAGGGCGGTACACGTCGCAGCGCAGCGTTGGCTTGCGATCTCCCCAGGCCACAGAGCTCGGTACCGAGTTCTTTGCGCATTTGAATCCACTAATTAGTGCCGCAGTTCCCATTCGACGACTACTCTAGGCCCCGCGACGCGACCCCCGATCTCCTCCAATGTGCTGCTCTAATTGCTCCACGGAGTTGAATTGTCCATCACCACCTCCATCGTTACGAGCACGACGTTGCTTGTGGCGGGCCTTGACCATGGCTGTCTTTATATTGGCTTCTTAATTGGCTGCTAGATTTGCTCCATGGAGTTTTGCTTGCCGTCTCCAGCGCCTACTTTACGATCGTTTCCGTGCTTATAGCCTTCCTTAATCATGGAAGTGGGACCAATGTCCTGCTCGAATTGTCCCACCGAGTAGCACTTTCCGTCTCCACCACCATCGTTGCGACCACGCCCTTGACCATGACAGTTATCCAAATGTGCTGCTCGTCTCCAGCTTCTTCGTAACGATCACGCTTTTGTTGTTTGGCGGACACGTTGGCACTGTCGCCAATATCCCGCTCGAAGTGCACCATTGACTAGCTTGAAGTGTAAGTAAAATTAAGTTCCTATAAAAATTAAACCAAAATTAAACCAATAAAATGGATGAAATACAAGAAAAAGGAGTCCGGGGGAAAGAAGAAAGGGAAGTCGAAGAAAACTAAGTGGAAAACGATGGGGAAAATCAGGGAATAATTGCAGGCGGCGAAGAGAATGTGGGAGTGAGAAAAAGTAAGGGAAAAGTATGGATACCCTTTGAAACGAAAGAAGAAAACCAGCTCCCTCTCACAGTGTGGCTTAGCACTTATTATAGGCTTTCATTATTTTTAGTCACTCAGTCAACGAATAGAAATAAGTCCCAAAAACTAGATAAACATATTTCAACGTTCCCCGTTGTGAGTTGCTGCGGAGACCTACATTTATACCCGATACTTAGTCAGTATGGCTCTCATCCGGCAGCCGCCGCTAATATTAAGCGACACGACAAAGAGTGCGTGCGAGAGAGACAGAAAATCAGTCTAAGCGTGACGTCGGGCGCTGCGTAGCCACTGCAAATTAATTTGTTGCTTTTGGCTACAAAAATGATCCGATCTGATCCAGATTCAGCAATATGATAGATATGGTCATTATCTATGATTCTGCGTTTTTAGTTTTCTCGAATGTGCAATATTCTTTTGTGGGGCGGAAGGGGGTGGGGCGAAATTCTGAGATATACGTTTTATATTGAGACCTAACAGAAGTGCAGATACCAAATTTGGTTATTCTAGCCTTAATAGTCTGAGATTTGTGGATGCCCCAGATTTTCAACCTTTGCGCGGGCGGAAGGGGGTGTGGTGAAATTTGGACACGAAGTGTTGGGCGGAAGTGGGCGTGGCGAAGTTTTGAAATATTTTTGTAGCAGGGACATATCACAGAAGTCTGGATCCAGAACATCGTTGCTCTAGCTCTTATAGTCTTAGAGCACTAGGCGCTGAAGGGGAAAGCTAATATTTACCGTTAAAATTTTCTGGAATATCTTGAAGATGGTTTGGCCCATGGGCTACTTGTAAGCCATTGTGCAGCTCCACAAAACTTGTGATCCGTGAAGTCGTAGGGCTGCGCGATGGCCATCATCAAGGATCAAGCCATGACGCGTTTCAATAGCCTGTGTCCTCACCGAAGACCCCATTTTTATCAGCTATGCGCCCCCGAATGATAGACTATGATTTGGAAAGTAATTTATAATAAAAATAATTTATATTTTGACAATAATTTATATGACTTTAGATGCAAAGAAAAGCCAACTTTTCCAAACTGAAAATCCCTTGAGAAATGCCACATACCCCGCAGAAGAGAAGGAGCCATAGGGGCAGGGGCAGGGACAGTATTTCGCTTTTCGTTTAAATTGTGCAACATTTCCGAGATGCAAAGATGCCGCCTGCCGAGTAATTAAAATGCAAAGCAAAGTGCAGCAATTTGAGCCTAATAATAATGGCAGCAGAAGCAGCAGCGAACAGGAGCGGACGGCAGCATAACGGGCGGGAAATCAACAAACAAACAACTAAATGGGGACAAACAACAAAATGGTTAGCCCCAACGTGCACCGGCCAATATCGTGGCACATTTCAACGCAACATTTCCCAGAGATGCCAGACATTGAAACTTTCTTAACGTTTTCAATTTCCGCCTCAAAGCCGAGAGCAGGGAAGAGAGAGAGAGAGAGAGCAGGAAAGAGAGAGGTTGAGAGAGTAAAGTGTGGCAATTGAAAATTGAATGTGCCAAGTCGTGGAAGTGGACACAGACCCCAAAAACATCATAAAAGCTTAGACCTAGAGCCGCATAATGCACTGAGAGAATATTTATGGAGACTACGATATATTTCGATTAACATACAGGCGATAACGTTACATATCGATAGCCATAAAACGTGAAATATTATTTTGATCATTTTTCAATTTCAAAAAAATGAAATTGTTTTCTTGATGCTGGCTATAATAATAATACGATCCAATTCAGATTCTGCAGTCTAAAAGATATGGTCATTCTCTACGATTCTGCGTTTTTGGTTTTCTCGTATCTTTAAAATTGTGGATGCCACAGATTTTCGTCCTTTGTGGGGGCGGAAGTGGGCGGGGCAAAGTTTTGAAATATTTTTGTAGCAGTGACATATCACAGAAGTCTGGATCCAAAACATCGTTGCTCTAGCTCTTATAGTCTTTGAGCATTAGGCGCTGAAGGGGACGGACAGACGGACAGACGGACGGACGGACAGACAGACAGGGCTCAATCGACTCGGCTATTGATGCTGATCAAGAATATATATACTTTATAGGGTCGGAAACGATTCCTTCTGGACGTTACACACATCCAGTTTTACCACAACTCTAATATACCCCAATACTCATTTTGAGTATCGGGTATAAAAATAAACGAGGGGGAACGTTGTGAGTTGCTGCGGACACCGCAACTCTACGGTTATACCCGATACTAAGTCAGTATGGCTCTCCTCCGGCAGACGCCGCTAATATTAAACGACACGACAAAGAGTGCGTGCGAGAGAGACAGAAAATCAGTCTGAGCGTGACGTCGGGCGCTGCGTAGCCACTGCAAATTGATTTGTTCCTTTTGGCTATAAAAATGATCTGATCTGATCCAGATTCAGCAATCTGATAGATATGGTCATTATCTATGATTCTGCGTTTTTAGTTTTCTCAAATCTGCAATATTGTGGATGCAACAGATTTTCGTCCTTTGTGGGGGCGGATGGGGGTGGGGCGAAATTCTGAGATATACGTTTTATAGTGAGATCTAACAGGAGTACGGACACTAAATTTGGTTACTCTAGCCTTAATACTCTCTGAGATTTGTGGTTGCCTCAGATTTTCGTCCTTTGCGGGGGCGGAAGGGGGTGTGGCGAAATTTGGACACGAAACGTTCAAGGTCCGATATCACAGGAGTGTGGATACCAAATTTGGTTGCTCTAGCTCTTATAGGTTCTGAGATCCTTGAACTCATATTTTGCAATTGGCAAAACCGACCATGAAACCTGTGTAATAGAGTGAGACAGAGCGAGAAAGAGTGAAATTGTTTTCGTGATTCTGGCTGTTGTGAGGAACCATGGTTCCCACAGGCCGAGTGCGACTAAAAGCACAGTCGGATAAAAGCTGACGGCTGGCCGGATAAGGCGGGACGGCAGTAATCTGGCGCATGACCAAATAAGGGCATGGGATCAAGCCACCGGCCAGGCACCGTTACGAAGGCAGTGGAAACCAGGAGACGGCGATGGAAAACTACCGACGCCGAGCCGGGGCCTGGCAAGGGGCTATAAAAGGAGGCTGCGGCGTCGAAGCGGGGCTCTTTCCCGTGGATAAGTGATTGCGCGCGCACGTTGAGACCCGGTCGAAACGCAAGAGTGATACCCGGTACGAAACAAAGAAGTGTAGTGAAGTGTAGCAACAGGCAGACAGGCCCCGCCTGCCCCCAGAGTAAGTCTAAATTAAGTGAAGATCCCCGTACGCCGGCGGAAGCTAGGAGGGGAGTGCGAGACGTGGAGTGCGGATTTGAGTGGCGGACCAAAGCAATAGCGGAGGTCAACTTGCCCCAATCAGTAGCCTCGGCGCTGCCACACCCGACGAGAGCCCACGCGTGGTGGAGATCGTTAGTTAAGAGAAATTGTAACACCTAGCCCTAAGTCCTAATAGAATTGCGAATAAAGCGAAAGTCAAGTAAAGAAAAGGAAAGTCTTATCATTTGTCGTTGGGGGCAACAATAAAAATACGTTGCAGCGAATCTGCCGACCGCTGAGCGAGCCCAGCAAACTCAAGCGAGCCCAAAAAGCAGGTTCGTTCCAACTGGCGCCCAACGTGGGGCCTACAACGACAAATAGTAGGACAAAGGGAGGGAGAGTATAGACACGAGAATAGGGAAGGGACAATGGATCCATCGGTTGAGAAAGGAGGAGCTTGTCCAATGCGGCCACGCCTGCGGCGTGCGGCTGGAGGGCACCGTGGACGAAATGAGAAGAACATTTAAGGAATGGATGAGGGAACACGAGGATGAGGCAGAGTGGGCCGATCTGATAGAGGTATGGGAGTGTCGGGCGGACAGGTCCTCGCCGACACCCCGGGCGGACGACAAACAAGCCGCGTACGAGCACCTGGCGCCCCCACCCGGCGCAGCCGCGGCGGCGCTGTGGAGGTCCCCAGTCGATATACAAAGAGAATTGATCGCGAGTCTCTCAGTGCCAATACCGGAACGCTCACACACAGGGACGCCTAGCAGGTCCCGTCACCCAGGAAGGGATCGAAGCCGAGAAACCGAAAGGGAGAGAACCGAACCAGCCACCAAACGGCCAGCACACCTGGACTACGCTAGAGTGGCGAAACAGGTGAGAGAGTGGTCGTTCCGGTTCGACGGTACGACGAAGCCTCTCGAGTACTTGGAGCAGGTCGAGTGGTCCGCCCAGACGTACGGTTTGGATCCGGATCTGATCCCTAGGGCGATGCCGGAGCTGCTAAAAGGACGGGCGCTGATGTGGTTCGTGGCGAACAATCGGCAGTGGAGAACGTGGAAAGAGTTCTCTTCCAGCTTCCAGGCTACCTTTCTGCCTCGGGGATATTTTGAGAAGTTGCTGCAGGAAGTGAGGATGCGGAAACAGAAGTGGGGCGAACCGTTCAAAGAATACATGGTAGAGATGCAGACACTTATGCGACCCCTGAAATGTCCCCAAGAGGAGCAAACGGAGTTGATTCGGGAGAATAGCATGCCCGACTTGAGAGCGTATATGAGACCACACCGGTGCAAGGATCTCGACACCATGATGGAACTGGCAGACGAGTTCGAGGCGCTGGAAAGGGACCGCCTAGAGTTCCAACGGGAGAATCCAACCGTGAAAGCCCGGGCAGCGAATCCCTTCCACAAGCCGGCCGAGACGACGGCATGTCGGCGATGCAAAGACGGCCCGCTGGAGGAGGCAGCACGAGAGGAAAGGGGAGCGCATGGCCTCTTGCCGACACCGACCAACGGCAATATCGAGAATGGATATGCCAAGAATCCGGCCCAGGCGTGCCGAAGGTGTGGGAGCGCGGATCATTGGAGCCGGGAGTGCAACGGCCGACCGCTCACCTACTGCTGGAGATGCGGAAAAGTGGGCATCTCGGCATGGCAGTGCTGCAGGAAGACGGGAAACGCCCCGCGACCCACGCCGCGGAGGGCCGTGCCAGGGTCGCAAGAAACGGTCCCTCAAGCCTAGTCGGCAGGCTGATCAGCGAGGAGGAGCAGTTATCCGCAGTAGTGGAGGTCGCGGGCATGGAGCTGCAAGCCACGGTGGATACAGGAGCCACCAGCAGTTTCGTGAGCCGCGAGCTGGCGGACCGACTGAAGGGTGAAGGCCGGGAGGCGGCGGCAAGGAAAAGGGTGAGGTTGGCAGATGGCCATAGCCAGGAGATCACACACCAGATCGAAACGAAGGTAGGCTTTGGGAACAAGGAGATCCCAATGGTGCTACTCGTATTACCGGGTGTGATCGATGAGTTAGTGTTGGGTTGGGATGCAGGTCACAGGGTGGTGATCCCTGCCCAAGATCGGGAACGAGGATGCCAGGAGGAAAGACTGTCCGTGGCGAAGGCCGAAGCTAGAGACACAGGTCCGGAGTACGACAACAAAACGGACACGACCCTAAGAACGGCCGCCCGAGAGGGGGCGGAGAGCAGGAGGCGGAATGAGGGGGCGAGGGAAGAGCCAGTGGAGGACTTCTTGGCCCGAGAGTTGGAGGCGTTTTCCAAGATCGAGGGGGTGTCTAATGTGGCGGTGCACACAATCACCATGAGTGACCCGCAACCGATTAAGCAAAGATATTACCCAAAGAACCCCAAAATGCAGGCCGAGATTAACCAGAAAGTGGACGAACTGTTAGAAAAGGGATGCATAGAGCCGTCAAAGAGCCCCTACAGTTCGCCTATAGTGATGGTGAAGAAGAAAAATGGCAAGTGGAGATTGTGCGTGGACTTTCGTCAAGTAAACGCGAGATCAGTAAAGGACGCATACCCAATGCCCAGGATCGAGTACATACTCGATCAGCTGCGGGAAGCGAAGTTCATAAGTAGCCTGGATCTGAAGGATGGATATTGGCAGATCCCCCTGGCCGAGAGCAGCCGGCCGATCACGGCGTTCACGGTGCCCGGCAAGGGGCTATACCAATGGAAGGTGATGCCGTTTGGGTTACACTCCGCGTCGGCCACCTTTCAACGGGCATTAGACCAAGTGATAGGGCCAGAGATGATGCCGCACGCATTCGCGTACCAGGATGACATAGTGGTCATCGGGCGAACAGAAGAACAACACCGAAGAAACCTGAAAGAGGTGTTTCGACGGCTGCGCTTGGCCAACTTGCGTCTGAATGCGGACAAGTGCGAGTTCTTCAGGAAAGAGCTGCGGTATCTGGGCCACAAGGTGACCGGCGAGGGGATATGTACGGACCCCGAGAAAGTCGCAGCCATCGCCGAACTGAAACCGCCGACAAATGTCAAGGAGCTAAGACAGTACTTGGGAGTGGCCTCATGGTACCGGAGGTTCGTGCCCGACTTCGCCACCCTAGTGCAGCCTCTCACCGGGCTCCTCAAGAAGAAGACGGAATGGGTCTGGACCCGGGAACGGCAGGAAGCGTTCGAGGAGGTGAAGAGAAGACTAGTGGCGGACCCCGTGCTGGCGTGCCCGGACTTCTCGAAGAAATTCATCCTGCAGACAGACGCCAGTGATTACGGGCTGGGCGCGATTCTCACGCAGGAGACGGAAAGGGGAGAGCGGGTAATATCATATGCTAGCAGGACGCTAAACGGACCGGAAAGGAACTATTCGGCGACGGAGAAAGAATGTCTGGCCATTGTGTGGGCCATACGCCGGTTGAGGCCATACTTGGAAGGGTATCGCTTCAAGGTGGTCACGGACCACATGGCTCTGAAATGGTTGAATAGTATAGAAAGTCCGTCGGGAAGAGTGGCGAGATGGGCATTAGAGTTACAGCAGTACGACTTTGAAATCGCATACAGGAAAGGACAGCTCAACGTGGTAGCCGACGCACTCTCCCGACAACCGGTGGAGGAGCGAGGCCGTCGAATAAGAATGAGGAGGGAACACCGCCAGTAGGCGAGCCGCCCTACAAGTGGTTAGAGGGCATGGCCGAGAAGATCAGGAAAGAAGCCCCAAAGTACCCCGACTATGTGGAGAAGGGGGGGAACTTGTACCGGCACATTGCGCACCGGGCCGGGAGCGAAGAAGTCGCCTCGTGGAAGTTATGTGTGCCGAAATATGCCCGAGAAAGGGTTTTAAAGGAGAGTCACGATAACCCGGAAGCAGGCCACGCTGGCGGAAGGAGAACCGCGGCACGGGTGGCGGCAAGATATTACTGGCCGGGGATGTACAGAGACGTGAGGGCCTACGTGCGGAAGTGCGAACTATGTCTGCGTTTTAAGCCAAGTCAGCTACAAGCGGCAGGGGAAATGTTGACACAGGTACCGGAAGAGCCATGGGCAACGGTATGCGCGGACTTTGTGGGTCCTCTGCCGAGATCGAAGCATGGGAACTCGATGCTGCTGGTGCTAGTGGATCGATTCTCAAAATGGACCGAGTTGGTGCCGCTGAGGAAGGCCACAGCCGAGGCACTAATAAAGGCCTGTCGAGAGCGCATAATAGCCCGGTTTGGGGCGCCCAAAGTCTTCATTACGGACAATGGGGTGCAGTTTGCAGGCAGGGCATTTAAAAGATTTCTGGAGCAGCTAGGAGTCCGCCACCAGTTTACGGCGCCATACACGCCGCAAGAGAATCCGACAGAGCGAACAAACAGAACGATAAAGACCATGATCGCTCAGTTCACCGAGGGTGATCAAAGGTGTTGGGACGAAAAATGGCCGGAGCTAATGCTGGCCATGAATTCGGGAGTGTCGGACGCAACTAGATATTCACCGGCGTTCGTGGTGCAGGGAAGGGAACCCCGGCTGCCAAAGGCCCTATATGACGAGGAGACGGTAGGCACGGGACAGGGCACAGAGACGCCGGATGAAAATGCGAAGAAGTTAAAAGAGCTATTTCAGTTGGTACGACGAAACTTGGAAAGGGCAGCCCAGGATCAGGCCAGGCACTACAACCTGAGAAGAAGACCGTGGAGACCCAAAGTGGGAGAAATCGTATGGGCCAAACAGCACCACCTGTCCAATGCGGCGGAGGGATTCGCCGCGAAGCTGGCACCAAGGTACGATGGGCCATACCAGATAGAGGACTTTATATCCCCCGTTATCTGCAACTTAAGAAAGGAGGGCGACAGGAAGAAGAGAACGGCCCACATACGAGACCTGAAACCCCAGCCCGATGAGCGAGAGACGCAGGGGTGAGGGGGAATAGATAGAATGGGTCGCCCTAAAAGGGTCACGCAGGACCAGGAACGGTAGAGTGCCACGCAGGACACGGGGGGAGGGTGCCGCGCAGGACACGCACGAGATTCGTCAGCACGCAGGGTGACGGACGGGTGCACTTAGATCTAAATAAAAAAAAAAGGAAGAGCAGGAAAGCCGTGGTTGGAAAGATCTGGAAAAAAAAGGGTGAGAGTTAGTAGGAATAAAGAAAAACGAGGGGGAACGTTGTGAGTTGCTGCGGACACCGCAACTCTACAGTTATACCCGATACTAAGTCAGTATGGCTTTCCTCCGGCAGACGCCGCTAATATTAAACGACACGACAAAGAGTGCGTGCGAGAGAGACAGAAAATCAGTCTGAGCGTGATGTCACGCGCTGCGTAGCCACTGCAAATTGATTTGTTCCTTTTGGCTACAAAAATTATCTGATCTGATCCAGATTCAGCAATCTGATAAATATGGTCGTTATCTATGATTCCCCGTTTTTAGTTTTCTCGAATCTGCAATATTGTGGATGCAACAGATTTTCGTCCTTTGTGTGGGCGGAAGGGGGTGGGGCGAAATTTTGAGATACACGTTTTATAGTGAGATCTAAGAGAAGTGCGGATTCCAAATTTGGTTACTCTAGCGTTAATAGTCTTTGAGATTTGTGAATATCCCCAGATTTGCATCCTTTGCGGGGGCGGAAGGGGGTGTGGCGAAATTTTGAAATAAACTCGTCACGGTCTGATATATTAGGAGTGTGGATACCAAATTTGGTTGCTCTAGCTTTTATAGTCTCTGAGATCTAGGCGCTAATGTTTTACTCTAAGCAAAGCCGCCTATGCTACCTGTGTGTTAGAGAGAGACAGGGCGAGAAAAAATGAAATTGTTTTCTTGATGCTGGCTATAATAATAATACGATCCAATTCAGATTCTGCAGTCTAAAAGATATGGTCATTCTCTACGATTCTGCGTTTTTGGTTTTATCGTATCTTTAAAAATGTGGATGCCACAGATTTTCGTCCTTTGTGGGGGCGGAAGGGGGTGGGGCGAAATTTTGAGATACACGTTTTATAGTGAGATCTAAGAGAAGTGCGGATTCCAAATTTGGTTACTCTAGCGTTAATAGTCTTTGAGATTTGTGAATATCCCCAGATTTGCATCCTTTGCGGGGGCGGAAGGGGGTGTGGCGAAATTTTGAAATAAACTCGTCTCGGTCTGATATATTAGGAGTGTGGATACCAAATTTGGTTGCTCTAGCTTTTATAGTCTCTGAGATCTAGGCGCTAATGTTTTACTCTAAGCAAAGCCGCCTATGCTACCTGTGTGTTAGAGAGAGACAGGGCGAGAAAAAATGAAATTGTTTTCTTGATGCTGGCTATAATAATAATACGATCCAATTCAGATTCTGCAGTCTAAAAGATATGGTCATTCTCTACGATTCTGCGTTTTTGGTTTTATCGTATCTTTAAAAATGTGGATGCCACAGATTTTCGTCCTTTGTGGGGGCGGAAGTGGGCGGGGCAAAGTTTTGAAATATTTTTGTAGCAGTGACATATCACAGAAGTCTGGATCCAAAACATCGTTGCTCTAGCTCTTATAGTCTTTGAGCATTAGGCGCTGAAGGGGACGGACAGACGGACAGACGGACGGACGGACAGACGGACAGACAGACATGGCTCAATCGACTCGGCTATTGATGCTGATCAAGAATATATATACTTTATGGGGTCGGAAACGATTCCTTCTGGACGTTACACACATCCACTTTTACCACAAATCTAATATACCCCAATACTCATTTTGAGTATCGGGTATAAAAAGGGAAAAAAAAGGGCAAAACACGCGGGAAAGCATGAATAAAGAGAAAACGGAGAAGAAAGAAACGGAATACTGACTGGGGGGAAATATCGAGTGGATCGCAGAAGCGCCCCTACACCTTATCGATAGGCGGAATTCGGCGCCAGCCAGAAAAGTGCAAGGGCTGGCAGCGCCGCCCGAGCAAAGGCGCCAGAGGGCGCCAGAACGCCTGTGATCCCAGGTGCAACAAAGGGCGCGCGCAACTTCGGGCCGTTTGAATGAGGAAAGCCCACCCCGTCGCGAGATCGCGGAAAACGGAAGTATTCCGCTGCGGGAAGAAAGAGGGGGGTGTGAGGAACCATGGTTCCCACAGGCCGAGTGCGACTAAAAGCACAGTCGGATAAAAGCTGACGGCTGGCCGGATAAGGCGAAGGTCAGGCCAGATGCCCACGGTTATCCGGATGCGGCGAAGAGGCCAAGGGCCTCGAGAGGAGAAGTGCCCTGCTCTCGGAGAGAGAGACACACGAGAGGCAAAGGAAACGGCGGGATCGGGCCGGCAGTAATCTGGCGCATGACCAAATAAGGGCATGGGATCACGCCACCGGCCAGGCCCCGTTACGAAGGCCGTGGAAACCAGGAGACGGCGATGGAAAACTACCGACGCCGAGCCGGGGCTTGGCAAGGGGCTATAAAAGGAGGCTGCGGCGTCGAAGCGGGGCTCTTTCCCGTGGATAAGTGATTGCGCGCGCACGTTGAGACCCGGTCGAAACGCAAGAGTGATACCCGGTACGAAACAAAGAAGTGTAGTGAAGTGTAGCAACAGGCAGACAGGCCCCGCCTGCCCCCAGAGTAAGTCTAAATTAAGTGAAGATCCCCGTACTCCGGCGGAAGCTAGGAGGGGAGTGCGAGACGTGGAGTGCGGATTTGAGTGGCGGACCAAAGCAATAGCGGAGGTCAACTTGCCCCAATCAGTAGCCTCGGCGCTGCCACACCCGACGAGAGCCCACGCGTGGTGGAGATCGGTAGTTAAGAGAAATTGTAACACCTAGCCCTAAGTCCTAATAGAATTGCGAATAAAGCGAAAGTCAAGTAAAGAAAAGGAAAGTCTTATCATTTGTCGTTGGGGGCAACAATAAAAATACGTTGCAGCGAATCTGCCGACCGCTGAGCGAGCCCAAAAAACTCAAGCGAGCCCAAAAAGCAGGTTCGTTACACTGTAATAATTATACGATCTGGCTCAGATTTTGCACTCTAGAAGATATAGTCATCTTCTACGATTCTGCGTTTTTAGTTATCTCGTATCGTCGAAATTGTGGATGCCACAGATTTTCGCCCTTTGTGGGGGCGGAAGTGGGCGGGCAAAGTTTTGAAATATTTTTGGAGCAGTAACATATCACAGATGTCTGGATCCAAAACATCGTTGCTCTAGCTCTTATAGTCTTTGAGAATTAGGCGCTGAAGGGGACGGACAGACGGACAGACGGACGGACGGACAGACAGACAGGGCTCAATCGACTCGGCTATTGATGCTGATCAAGAATATATATACTTTATAGGGTCGGAAACGATTCCTTCTGGACGTTACACACATCCACTTTTACCACAAATCTAATATACCCCAATACTCATTTTGAGTATCGGGTATAAAAACATGAGTTTTTCGATGCGCCTCTTGTACGAGTCGTACAGCTCGTGTTTGTTCCTACCTACGAAGTATATATGCCTCTGAAACTTTCCGCTCCACACCATTTGCAGGTAAGCAATGGCCAGAGTGGGATACAGCATCACGTATAGTTCATACTTACGAAAGTCAATCATTTCCTTGGTGACTTTCCCGATCGTCTCGAACATCTGCTCATAGTCCTCGGGCACCTTATCTGGTACGGTACTACAGAACCTTTGCTGGATCGGTCCGAGTCCAGCGCACTCATAAAAATCGACGAAATCTTCGCCGAATTTACTCTTACCCACGCCGTCATCTTTCTGCACCTCCGATATCCCAGAGTCTAAAACTGTGTCAGCTTCTGCGTGGTTATTTATAAGTAGCGAGACATTTATTGCATATCCCATCGGTCTTTTGCCAGGGTTCCTTGCATTTTTTTTTTTTGTTCGATTTCTTCCTTTTGTGGCGATTACTAATTCTGATATAGGAATTTATAGGGCGATTTCAATATAACGTGACAACTGTATACGTCAGTTGTCCGTCCAACCAGCACACGAGTCGTTCTAGAAAAGAGGAAACAGGGTTTCAATAGTTTCCACAGTTGCAATCGACTTCGATATACACATAAACAGCTGAGTGGCCTGCTTACATAACGAGTGAGCGATGAGATTATCAAAAGGATTGCGCAGACGCAACCGTGTCCAATGCAGCGTGTCCAATAGCCATAGAAGATTTTAGTGTGTGGCTGCGACAGGATTTCAATGTTGTTCTGGATATAGCACAGCAATTGATGATAGCTATCGATACGGTATGAAACACTGTCGACACAAAAATTTAAACTCGGTCGAATTATTTCGAAGTCGTAGTACAACAATACGCGAAAGCCGGAGAATGTATGTATACTTAATATTAAAATTAGTGACAAAAACATCGAAACGATACGATGTGGAAACGATTCATAGCTTCATTGGACATCTTTGTTTTGGCGTTTCCTTTTCCGTCAAAGAATCTGCACAAGAATTTTTGCTGTAAAAGTTTCAACTGAAAAATAAGTAAAAGAAGTCAAATTTGTATGGCGTACCGATGCGTCCCTTTGATCCCAACTTCCACGACCTGGATGCCGACTTTCGTTTCACTTTAACTTTTATGTCTATTTTTTTCAGAAATGGTTGAACAGCTTAAGTTTCCCCAATCGTTTATGGTTATACGACAATCGTCGTATTCGTTGAAAGCGGTATCCAACGGCCACACATCTCTGGGCATCGTAGCATCCGATGGCGTCGTCATTGGCACAACAACGCGAAAGACTTCGGAATTAATGGAAGCGCGACATGGCGCACGTGGCCCCAATGTAAATTTTCATACAAAAAATTGAATTACAAACACACAAGAAACTCAATCGAAGGAGTCTCTCAGGTTTAAGTTGAATGAAATATGTCGGATTGAAAGCAAAGCCACGACCAGGACTCATTTTAGTTGAAGGTTGTTCTCCGTACAAGCAACATCTGTAGCTACAAATTTCCTTTTTTTAATTTCAAATAATTAGTACTAGTATTTTTATTGTAATTTTTCCGAATTTTTGTTCTTTATTCTTTGGTTTTATGAAAATTTCTAAGATGAGCTCTGTTACCGCATTTTAAATTACCTGCGGGACAGCAAACGCCGCAAAGCCGTATGGATCCATATACCACGGGCAGAGGGCGGTACACGTCGCAGCGCAGCGTTGGCTTGCGATCTCCCCAGGCCACAGAGCGCGGTACCGAGTTCTTTGCGCATTTGAATCCACTAATTAGTGCCGCAGTTCCCATTCGACGACTACTCTAGGCCCCGCGACGCGACCCCCGATCTCCTCCAATGTGCTGCTCTAATTGCTCCACGGAGTTGAATTGTCCATCACTACTTCCATCGTTACGAGCACGACGTTGCTTGTGGCGGGCCTTGACCATGGCTGTCTTCTTAATTGGCTGCTTGATTTGCTCCATGGAGTTTTGCTTGGCGTCTCCAGCGCCTACTTTACGATCGTTTCCGTGCTTTTTGCCGTCCTTAATCATGGAAGCTCGAATTGTCCCACCGAGTTGCACTTTCCGTCTCCACCAGCATCGTTGCGACCACGCCCTTGACCATGACAGTTGTCCAAATGTGCTGCTCGTCTCCAGCTTCTTCGTAACGATCACGCTTTTGTTGTTTTGCGGACACGTTGGCACTGTCGCCAATATCCCGATCGAAGTGCAACATCGACTTTAGCTTGAAGTGGAGCTCGTTGGCGAACTCGTGATCAGACTTCCGGTTTTAAAATTAAGTTCCTATAAAAATTAAACCAAAATTAAACCAATAAAATGGATGAAATACAAGAAAAAGGAATCCGGGGGAAAGAAGAAAGGGCAGTCGAAGAAAACAAAGGGGAAAACGATGGGGAAAATCAGGGAATAATTGCAGGCGGGGAAGAGAATGTGGGAGTGAGGAAAAGTAAGGGAAAAGTATGAATACCCTTTGAAACGAAAGAAGAAAACCAGCTCCTTCTCACAGAAGCCGCACTTATTATAGGTTTTCATTATTTTTAGTCACTGTGCAACATTTCCGAGATGCAAAGATGCCGCCTGCCTTTACCTTTGCCTTTGCCTCTTCGCCGAGTAATTAAAATGCAAAGCAAAGTGCAGCAATTTGAGCCTAATAATAATGGCAGCAGAAGCAGCAGCGAACAGGAGCGGACGGCAGCATAACGGGCGGGAAATCAACAAACAAACAACTAAATGGGGACAAACAACAAAATGGTTAGCCACATTTTGGCACATTTCAACGCATCATTTCCCAGAGATGCCAGACATTGAAACTGTCTTAACGTTTTCAATTTCCGTCTCAAAGCCGAGAGCAGGGAAGAGAGAGAGAGAGAGCAGGAAAGAGAGAGGTTGAGAGAGTAAAGTGTGGCAATTGAAAATTGAATGTGCCCCGTCGTCGAAGTGGACACAGACCCCAAAAACATCATAAAAGCTTAGACCTAGAACCGCATAATGCACTGAGAGAATATTTATGGAGACTACGATATATTTCGATTAACATACAGGCGATAACGTTACATATCGATAGCCATAAAAGGTGAAATATTATTTTGATCAAAACATTATAAATTAAACTTTAAATAATTATTTAAAAATTAAGTAGAAATACAAATAATTATAATTCATAATATTCTTATTATTATTCCATTGTACTATAAATAAATCTACAAAATATGTACATATAATACGATAATTTTGATCAAAACAATTTAAATAGAACTTTATAAATATTTGAGTAATTAATAATAAAAATAGATAATTCTATTATTATTCCATAAAAAAAACTGTAAATAAATCTATGGAATATATAAATATTTCCTTAGTTTTCTCCAGGTGTCAACCCCATTCGGATTATATAGATTTATCCACTTCCAAATTTAAGTTTAAGGCAGCAGCAGTTCATGGGTTAAAGTATCTCTCAAATGCAGCTCATTAAAAATATTTTCAAACTCAAAAATGTCTATAATTTTCGCTTCTTTCGCCATTCCCAGGTTAGACGGCCTAGATTATATTGCTAAAAATGTGAATTAATTTGAAGTTGGCGTACATATAACGTAGAGCAATCGATAGTATCGAGCCAAAACGATCTGAATTATGATCACTAGATTTAAGAGATATACAAAATAAAACGAATGAGCAAGGAACTACATCGAGCGGATTAAGGAAGGTCTTAATTGGGTAGACGGATTCCACTGGAAAACTGTTGAAGGGACTTAGCTCGTACAGGTTTTATGAAAAATGTCTAAGATGACATTTTAAAGAAATGACAGGTTAAAGAATGTTTCAGGAGCCCACCTGTGCTAAGAGTAAGCCCAAGAAGGCGAGTTGTGGAATGCGCAGACGCAAGAAGTCGGCTTGCAAAAAGCGGAAAAGCAGAAGGTCCAAGAAAAGATGCTCAAAGCCACCCTGCAAGTTTCGCAAATCCCGCAAATCCAACAAGTCAAAGTCCAAGACGATGATCCTCACGAAATTTGGCTAAAAAGAACCAAAGAAAATTACTGTAAATTCACACGTGTTGATCCTGGAAGTCGAGTTTTATAGACTGGAATATCCGTATTTCCAAGTTTTTTTCTATAAACAAAATAATTTTATAAATATAAACAATTTTTATAAACAAAAAAGCATGAGCTTTTCGATGCGCCTCTTGTACGAGTCGTACAGCTCGTGTTTGTTCCTACCTACGAAGTATATATGCCTCTGCAACTTTCCGCTCCAGACCATTTGCAGGTAAGCAATGGCCAGAGTGGGATACAGCATCACGTATAGTTCAACTTACGAAAGTCAACCATTTCCTTGGTGACCTTCCCGATCGTCTCGAACATCTGCTCATAGTCCTCGGGCACCTTATCTGGTACAGTACTACAGAACCTTTGCTGGATCGGTCCGAGTCCAGCGAACTCATAAAAATCGACGAAATCTTCGTCGAATTTACTCTTACCCACGCCGTCATCTTTCTGCACCTCCGATATCCCAGAGTCTAAAACTGTGTCAGCTTCTGCGTGGTTATTTATAAGTAGCGAGACATTTATTGCATATCCCATCGGTCTTTTGCCAGGGTTCCTTGCATTTTTTTTTTTTTTGTTCGATTTCTTCCTTTTGTGGCGATTACTAATTCTGATATAGGAATTTATAGGGCGATTTCAATATAACGTGACAACTGTATACGTCAGTTGTCCGTCCAACCAGCACACGAGTCGTTCTAGAAAAGAGGAAACAGGGTTTCAATAGTTTCCACAGTTGCAATCGACTTCGATATACACATAAACAGCTGAGTGGCCTGCTTACATAACGAGTGAGCGATGAGATTAACAAAAGGATTGCGCAGACGCAACCGTGTCCAATGCAGCGTGTCCAATAGCCATAGAAGATTTTAGTGTGTGGCTGCGACAGGATTTCAATGTTGTTCTGGATATAGCACAGCAATTGATGATAGCTATCGCTACGGTATGAAACACTGTCGACACAAAAATTTAAACTCTGTCGAATTATTTCGAAGTCGTAGTACAACAACATGCGAAAGCCGGAGAATGTATGTATACTTAATATTAAAATTAGTGGCAAAAACATCGACACGATACGATGTGGAAACGATTCCATCGAACATCGATAAGATTAGCAAAATCATAGCTTCATTGGACATCTTTGTTTTGGCGTTTCCTTTTCCGTCAAAGAATCTGCACAAGAATTTTGGCTGTAAAAGTTTCAACTGAAAAATAAGTAAAATAAGTAAAATTTGTATGGCGTACCGATGCGTCCCTTTGATCCCAACTTCCACGACCTGGATGCCGACTTTCGTTTCACTTTAACTTTTATGTCTATTTTTTTCAGAAATGGTTGAACAGCTTAAGTTTCCCCAATCGTTTATGGTTATTTTTTTTTCGCTTCTAGCTCTTGCTTAAGCCGGTTGTGTTTTTTTTCTTGCTCCCGCATTCTCCGCCCTTTGCCTAAATATCATACAACATTGTTGTGACTTTGTTTTGATATATTATCGCATCTCTTTAATTTGATTCTACTTTGTGTTAACCACCAGTGTTTTGTTAGTAAACAAGTGTTTAATATAAATTCAATATTGCAATCGTAACGCATCGGACTCGTGCAGGCAATTTGTTATTGTTTTTTTGCTCAGTCTGCTTTTCGTTATCGCTTCTTCGGTGTGCACTGTTCTCGCGCATCAGCGTTTGCATCGCCCACACTCTCTCGTGAGCATAAACGGGACTGCTCGCATTGTTGCTCTCACTCTCTCTGGATTGCTTATACTCTCCCTCTCTGTGGACTTTTCCTTTGTGTCTCTGCTTTGGTGAGTTTACTGCTCGTTTTCTGCACTTCGTTGGATCATCTGCTTTGAATTATTGCTGCTGCAGCTGATTGTCTGGCTCGCTCTGCTGTCTGCTCTCCTACTTTACCTGCGATCTAACTCCGCTCTTTTATTATTCGTGCACAGTGATTCTACTTGCTGTCAATAATGGCAATCGTTTGTAGTGCAAAGAAATGTGAATTCGGTGGTGTTATCATTGGTGATTCATTTCTTAGCTGCTGGCTGTGCGACAATTTTGCCCACATAAAATGTGCTGGTGGTGGAAATTTTGGCCGGCTGAATGATCTAATCTCGAAACGCATGGGCCTGTCTTGGTCATGTATGGCTTGTCGGGAGATTGAGGCCGAAATGCGCACATTTATGAGACAGACTCGAACTGGGTTTCTGGATGTCCGGAAACAATTTGTTGCTCTCAACGAGAATTTTCTTGCCCTTGAATCACAGTTTCTTGGGCTCAAACTCTTGAGCGAATCGCCTAGACGGAAAATTCCGCATAATGATACCAATCTCTTGCAATCTAATCCGATTGGTACGCCTGCCTCCCACCTTAATCCATCGGCAGCATTTCCGTGTAGTCATGCCACGCCGTTGTCTGTAAATCCGCCAACGGTGGCTCCGGAGTTCTTTACACCGAGCAATGTGGCCGTCACTTCTGACGCGGTGAGTGCTCCTAGTGCGGGTGTGCTGGTTGCTGACGACGTCTTGCCAACTCCTGCTCCAATTCCAGTTCCAATTCCTGCTCCAATTCCTGCTCCAATTCCTGCTCCAATTCCTGCTCCAATTTCTGCTCCAATTCCTGCTACAACCATTGCTGCCAATTCCTCTGCCCTTGGACCGAGATCTCTTTTAGGAGTGGCTCCACCATCTCGATCTCGCTCGGGACTTCAACTTAGAGCAGTGGTCCCTCGGAAAGCAATATTTGTTTCTCGTCTTATTCCTGAGGCTACAACAGAGGATGTTAAACAACATCTCTCCTCTAAACTTAACACTTCGCCTGTTGATATAGTTGTGACTAAATTTACATTTAAACATAAGCGCAACATATCATCATTTAAAATTCTTCTCCCTGATTCTTTACTATCCAGTTCTCTAAAACCGTCAATATGGCCTGAGCATACAATTGTGCATGAGTTCCTTCTCAAAGATTCGAACTCGAATCCAAGAATAACCGAACATGCTCCAAAAAACTGATGTACTATTTTTCCATGCACTATCAGAACGTTCGCAGTTTGCTGGGAAAACTGCGTCAAATTCATACTAATAGCGCGTCCTTTGATTTCGATGCCATCGCGTTTACCGAAACCTGGCTTAACTCCTCTGTCAATGATCATGAAATTTTCATTGATAGTTACACTATATATAGAATGGACCGCCCATCTTTTGCAGGTGGGGTTCTGATTGCAGTTAAATCTGTTTTCTCATCTGAGTTATTCCCATTTAATAACATTCACGGAATTGAATTTGTTGCAGTCAAAGTTCGTGTTGGCTCCGCATTTTTCTATTTAACCTGCTCTTACATTCCTCCCAGGTCTGATGCTGAGCTTTACTTACACCACCTCTCAGCAATTAATATTGTTGTTTCTGCATTAGGGTGCCATGATCGAATTATTGTCATGGGGGACTTTAACCTCCCATTTCTTTCTTGGCTGCCTTGTGATAACGCTAACCTGTTATTTCCCAATTGCCATAATGACTTTATCAATGGGCTAACGGATAGTTCCCTTGTCCAAATTAATGCCGTTAAAAACATGAGGGACAGACTTCTTGACCTCGTTTTTGTTAACGATGGTTCTCTTGCTACGGTATCTAGAGCAAGTCCAATATCTCTCCCTGAAGATCCTTACCATCCAACTTTGTTGATATCACTGGAGTGTACACAATCTGGATGTGTTGACAGTTCCATGGCTCCTTGTCACATAAAGTGTTTTCGCAAAACAAACTTTATCGATTTAGATCTACATCTCTCGCGTGTTGATTGGTCGTTTCTTTATTCATTACCGAACATAGATGCAACTGTTAACTCGTTTTATAGTTATATTTACTCCGCCCTAAATACGTTTGTTCCAGATATCACTGTACCTGTATCGTCCAAGCCTCCTTGGTTCTCCAAGTATTTATCATACTTAAAAAATAATAAATCCCGGCTCTATAAAAAGTACCAGAAGTCGGGCTCCACGTCGGCTTTAGCTCTATACTCCTCCGCTCGCTCTCTGTTCCTTGCCGTCAATATTCAGTGTTATAATCATTACCTTTCACAATGTAGTAGAAACTTTCGTAGTGATCCTAAAAAATTCTATTCGTTCGTTAACTCTAAGCGCAAGTCAAACGTTTTTCCTCCGTCCCTTCATTACCAGAACAAAACAGAAGTGCTGTTGGTATTGCAAATTTATTCGCTAACTTTTTCCAAACAACGTACTCGTCTCATATTTACAACGCATCTACTCCGTATCCGTACCAGCTACCTCAAGCTAACAGCATTTTTCTGCCCTTTTTCGAGGAAAGCGTTGTTCTGGAAGGTTTGTCATCTATGGACATATCGTTTTCTGCGGGTCCAGATAAGGTACCAAGTTGCATCTTAAAACACTGTGCCCAGTCCCTTTGCAAACCCTTGACCTTTCTCTTCAACCTCTCCTTGGAACAGTCTTGTCTCCCAGTAATTTGGAATGAGTCCTATATCATTCCGCTTCACAAAAAAGGTTCAAGATCAAACATTGAAAACTATCGTGGTATCGCAAAGCTTTCCGCCATCCCGAAGCTTCTTGAGTTCCTGGTCACCCGGCAACTGCAACATCTTTGCTGCAGCTTGATATCTCCGTCGCAACACGGTTTTTTCAGACATCGTTCAACATCGACTAACCTTCTTGAGTTTTCTAACCTAATCCACCGTGGTTTTCAAATTGGTTCGCAGACGGATGTAGTTTTTACTGACTTCAGCAAGGCATTCGATTCTGTGAACCATGCTCTGCTTATTCACAAGCTCTCTTTATTAGGGTTCCCAACGAATCTTCTAGATTGGATTTTGTCCTATCTCTCTAACCGCACTCAACGTGTTTTGTTTTCTAACGTGTTGTCAAATACTGTAAATGTTACTTCAGGTGTGCCACAGGGAAGTCATCTGGGCCCGCTTCTGTTCATTATACCCGATACTCAAAATGAGTATTGGGGTATATTAGATTTGTGGTAAAAGTGGATGTGTGTAACGTCCAGAAGGAATCGTTTCCGACCCTATAAAGTATATATATTCTTGATCAGCATCAATAGCCGAGTCGATTGAGCCCTGTCTGTCTGTCCGTCCGTCCGTCTGTCCGTCTGTCCGTCTGTCCGTCCCCTTCAGCGCCTAATGCTCAAAGACTATAAGAGCTAGAGCAACGATGTTTTGGATCCAGACTTCTGTGATATGTCACTGCTCCAAAAATATTTCAAAACTTTGCCCCGCCCACTTCCGCCCCCACAAAGGGCGAAAATCTGTGGCATCCACAATTTCGACGATACGAGAAAACTAATCGAAAACAGAATCGTAGAAGATGACTATATCTTCTAGAGTGCCAAATCTGAACCAGATCGTATAATTATTACAGCCAGAATCACGAAAACAATTTCACTCTTTCTCGCTCTGTCTCACTCTAACACACAGGTTTCATGGTCGGTTTTGCCAATTGCAAAATATGAGTTCAAGGATCTCAGAACCTATAAAAGCCAGAGCAACCAAATTTGGTATCCACACTCCTGTGATATCGGACCTTGACCGTTTCCTGTCCAAATTTCGCCACACCCCCTTCCGCCCCCGCAAAGGACGAAAATCTGAGGCAACCACAAATCTCAAAGACTATTAAGGCTAGAGTAACCAAATTTGGTGCACACACTCCTTTAAGATGTCACTATAAAACGTATATCTCAGAATTTCGCCCCACCCCCATCCGCCCCCACAAAGGACGAAAATCTGTTGCATCCACAATATTGCAGATTTGAGAAAACTAAAAACGCAGAATCATAGATAATGACCATATCTATTAGATTGCTGAATCTGGATCAGATCAGATCATTTTTATAGCCAAAAGGAACAAATCAATTTGCAGTGGCTACGCAGCGCCCGACGTCACGCTCAGACTGATTTTCTGTCTCTCTCGCACGCACTCTTTGTCGTGTCGTTAAATATTAGCGGCGTCTGCCGGAGGAGAGCCATACTGACTTAGTATCGGGTATAACCGTAGAGTTGCGGGGTCCGCAGCAACTCACAACGTTCCCCCTCGTTTTTATTATAAATTACTGTCTGTTTAAACATAAATAGATTATTGTACACATTCAATCATGTAACAACACCGATCTCTAAAGAAATCACATAAAGTAGACAAGTTATGACTGCACTGGTTTAAACAGAGATCTGTAACCCATTAATACAACAACAAAACACAAGTCGAGAAAACACTTAACAAATGCGGTCCTAAAATAAAACTAATGTAAGCATGTACTCAAATAGACAACCTCAGTAAAGTGTATCCTCTGCGTAGGTCTAACGATAATTATAGACTACCAAATTGTACCTCCTACCTCATTGTCAAATCACATATAATGCTCTGATTTTAAGAATAAAATTTAGTTTGAATTTACAACTCAACTCGCAAATGTCTAGACTTTTCTTTTAAGGTCTTAACATTTTGGT
Source organism: Drosophila persimilis (assembly GCF_003286085.1). Classification (NCBI taxonomy): domain Eukaryota; kingdom Metazoa; phylum Arthropoda; class Insecta; order Diptera; family Drosophilidae; genus Drosophila; species Drosophila persimilis. The sequence continues at coordinate 252,019 of NW_020825415.1, read as the reverse complement.
CCTTCGAGACTCTCCGTTGTTTCCGCCCTGTGGTAAGAGCACGGAGTTAAACCAGCTTCCTTGAGACTGAACAAGTGTCTAGTTCACTGACAGCTAAAGGTAGCAAAATAAAAAACTTTGACTTCCCTCCTTTAAGAAGGAACAGAGTATAAAATAAATTAATGAAACGAAAGTTTCAATTAATAATTTGGAAAAATACGAGCTAAACAGGCTGTATTTTTAATAGATAACTGGGTATATCTATTGTGATCGGAGAATATAAAAAAAAAAAAATAAATAAAAATTAATGAAACGGAAGTTTCAATTAATAATTTTGAAAAATACGAGCTGGACAGGCTGTATTTTAATAGATAACGAAATATGTATATCTATTGTAATTGAAAAATCGGAACATCGAAAGAGAAAAAAATAATAATCCGAAACATCGAAAGTGCTTAATGGCTAGAATTTAAAAAAAAGTGGCAAATAACTGTGACTGTGAAAAAGAAATATATAAATGGGTTTGTGTGTGCCCTCTGTGCAAGCAACAATAACTGCAGCGACAGGAAGATCAGCAGCAGCGACGTAAGTAGAGGCAACACCAGCAGCAGCGAAAGCGATATCAGCAGCAGCGACGTAAGCAGAGGCAATACCAGCAGCAGCAACAGCGGTATCAGCAGCAGCGACTTCAGCGGCAGCAGTAACAACAACAGCAGAAGCAGAATTCATCAGCTAAATCTCAATCAACCTTAAAAACAAAGTTACAGGCAATAATTCTGCACTGTTAACATATGGAGTAGTCGATCATGACTACTATAAGAGACAGCAGTACGAAAAAATGATTAAAAATATAGAGGACATACATAAAAAGTATGTAGTCAAAAAATAATGAAACCCTAACGAAAGGGAAGGTAGAAAAAACAAAGTTACAATCAGTGGAGACTGGAACTTTGAAGGAAGACATAGAGTGGACATAGTGGAAAACCTGAAGACATATTTAGAGAAAACCATGCAGAGGTTTGATCAGGCTAAAATGGGAGAGTGTAGAATGAGAAAAGAAAAAATTGAGTTCCTCAGTAAAAGACTGAGCTCAAAAATTGAGGAGTATTATCCTAGCTATGAAACAAACGACAGCTTCGACAACCAAATCGGAGATTTGGAATTTGATGTTCAAAACATGTTGAGCAACCTAGAAGTTAGGATGCAAACCATAGCTGAAGAAAACAGCATGGATACTAAAGGGGCAACAGTAAAAAAAGAAGATATCAATTTGCCTGATCTTTCGAAAGTGGAAGAACCCACATTCTCGGGCGAACAAAAAAAGTGGGACGGCTTTTCACAAATATTTTGTGAGTAAATCTCTAAAATTCAATTATTTGAAAATCGCGATAAAGGGTGAGGCACGGAGTATGGTAGCTCACCTTTTAACTGGGCCGCTGGAGAATTATAATGCCGCTTGGGAATTGCTGACCAAGCGGTATGAAAAAAAGCGAAAAATTTTTTTCGGATCAGCTGAATCGTTTACTAGACTTACCAATGCTAGATCACGATTCAGCGAAACATATTAAGTGGTTTTCTGATTCTATAAATGAGTCAATAGATTTAATTAAATTAAAGTCACATTTAACAGAAGAAGTTGATATGATTTTCGCGCACATTGTTTTGAAAAAATTCAACAAAGATACCTTACAATTATATGAAAGTCATATAAAAAGGACAAAAGAGATCCAAGCATTGCCAGATGTAATGGAATTTTTAGAACAACGGTACACTTCTCTTTACACGTCGTAGCATAAAGAGTGGAAACCGCTGAAAAAAGTAGTGCAATATGGTAAAATAAAAGAAAATTGTCCGTTATGTAAAATGGCAGGACATACCATAATTCACTGCTATAAGTTTAAGGGAATGAGTCCGATAGATAGAGGCCAGGTTATTAAAAAACAGCGCCTTTGCACAAAATGCTGTAGGCATGATATGTATAAGAAATGCTTTTCTGAAATTTTATGTGGGATTTGTAAAAAACCTCATCATATATGCCATATGCCCTACGAAAAGAGGGAAAATGTTAACACTTGCTTGTCAAAAGAACAAGCGTTCTTAGCCACTGCGTTTTCAGTCCGTTAATTTAAATATGCGGTAAGAGAGCTCACCTTAGACATTTTTCATAAAACCTGTACGAGCTAAGTCCCTTCAACAGTTTTCCAGTGGAATCCGTCTACCCAATTAAGACCTTCATTAATCCGCTCGATGTAGATCCTTGCTCATTCGTTTTATTTCGTATATCTCTTAAATCTAGTGATCATAATTCAGATCGTTTTGTCTCGATACTATCGATTGCGCTACGTTATATGTACGCCAACTTCAAATTAATTCACATTTTTAGCAATATAATGTAGGCCGTCTAACCTGGGAATGGCGAAAGAAGCGAAAATTATTGACATTTTTGAGTTTGAAAATATTTTTAATGAGCTGCATTTGAGAGATACTTTAACCCATGAACTGCAGCTGCCTTAAACTTAAATTTGGAAGTGGATAAATCTATATAATCCGAATGGGGTTGACACCTGGAGAAAACTAAGGAAATATTTATATATTCCGTAGATTTATTTAGTTTTTTTATGGAATAATAATAGAAGTTCAATTTAAATTGTTTTGATAAAAATTATCGTATTATATGTACATATTTTGTAGATTTATTTATAGTACAATGGAATAATAATAAGAATATTATGAATTATAATTATTTGTATTTCTACTTAATTTTTATACCCGATACTCAAAATGAGTATTGGGGTATATTAGATTTGTGGTAAAAGTGGATGTGTGTAACGTTCAGAAGGAATCGTTTCCGACCCCATAAAGTATATATATTCTTGATCAGCATCAATAGCCGAGTCGATTGAGCCATGTCTGTCTGTCCGTCTGTCCGTCCGTCCGTCTATCCGTCCGTCTGTCCGTCCGACCGTCTGTCCGTCTGTCCGTCCCCTTCAGCGCCTAATGCTCAAAGACTATAAGACCTAGAGCAACGATGTTTTGGATCCAAACTTCTGTGATATGTCACTGCTACAAAAATATTTCAATACTTTGCCCCGCCCACTTCCGCCCCCACAAAGGACGAAAATCTGTGGCATCCACATTTTTAAAGATACGAGAAAACTAAAAACACAGAATCGTAGGAGAAGACTATATCTTCTAGAGTGCAAAATCTGAACAAGATCGTATAATTATTATAGCCAGAATCAAGAAAACAATTTCACTCTTTCTCGCTCTGTCTCTCTCTAACACACAGGTTTCATGGTCGGTTTTGCCAATTGCAAAATATGAGTTCAAGGATCTCAGAACCCATAAGAGCTAGAGCAACCAAATTTGGTATCCACACTCCTGTGATATCGGACCTTGACCGTTTTGTGTCAAAATTTCGACACACCCCCTTCCGCCCCCGCAAAGGACGAAAATCTGGGGCAACCACAAATCTCAGAGACTATTAAGGCTAGAGTAACCAAATTTGGTATCCTCACTCCTGTTAGATCTCACTATAAAACGTATATCTCAGAATTTCGCTCCACCCCCTTCCGCCCCCACAAAGGACGAAAATCTGTTGCATCCACAATATTGCAGATTCTAGAAAACTAAAAACACAGAATCATGGAGAATGACCATATCTATTGCTGAGTCTGGATCAGATCAGATAATTTTTATAGCCAACAGGAACAAATCAATTTGCATTGGCTACGCAGCGCCCGACGTCACGCTCAGCCTGATTTTCTGTCTCTCTCGCACGCACTCTTTGTCGTGTCGTTTAATATTAGCGGCGTCTGCCGGAGGAAAGCCATACTGACTAAGTATCGGGTATAACTGTAGAGTTGCGGTGTCCGCAGCAACTCACAACGTTCCCCCTCGTTATAGATTAATGTTATAAATTATTTATTGGGGAGCAGAAAGCTTGTCGGTAGTAGTAGTGGCGGAGGGGGAAAAAGACTTTTGTCATGTCAGCGGGGCACGGCACGGCACGGCACACGACAGACACCACAAAAAGAAAACAGGGCACCACGGAAAAGAAGGAAATGGCGACACGGCAGAGAACAATCAATCAATCAAGACGTTCTAGAACGTCCGACGAAGTACCAAATTTGGTTACTCTAGCCTTAATAGTCTCTGAGATTTGTGGTTGCCCCAGATTTTCGTCCTTTGCGGGGGCGGAAGGGGGTGTGTCGAAATTTTGACACAAAACGGTCAAGGTCCGATATCACAGGAGTGTGGATACCAAATTTGGTTGCTCTAGCTCTTATGGGTTCTGAGATCCTTGAACTCATATTTTGCAATTGGAAAAACCGACCATGAAACCTGTGTGTTAGAGAGAGACAGAGCGAGAAAGAGTGAAATTGTTTTCGTGATTCTGGCTATAATAATTATACGATCTTGTTCAGATTTTGCACTCTAGAAGATATAGTCTTCTCCTACGATTCTGCGTTTTTAGTTTTTTCGTATCGTCAAAATTGTGGATGCCACAGATTTTCGTCCTTTGTGGGGGCGGAAGTGGGCGGGGCAAAGTTTTGAAATATTTTTGTAGCAGTGACATATCACAGAAGTTTGGATCCAAAACATCGTTGCTCTAGCTCTTATAGTCTTTGAGCATTAGGCGCTGAAGGGGACGGACAGACGGACGGACGGACAGACGGACAGACAGACATGGCTCAATCGACTCGGCTATTGATGCTGATCAAGAATATATATACTTTATGGGGTCGGAAACGATTCTTTATGGACGTTACACACATCCACTTTTACCACAAATCTAATATACCCCAATACTCATTTTGAGTATCGGGTATAAAAACAGAAACTAACGAGAGAAAACTGTGTAAAGAGATAGAAAGTGCCAATAAAAGTCCAAATACAAACACACAAAAACAACTTAACTGCAATTAACTTGACGAAAGGGAAAAACCTACACCAGCAACAAAAATTACAAGAGGAATGGCCAGGCGAGCGGCCCGCAGAGGGGCCCTTGCAGCAGCAGCAGCGGCCATCAACACCAACACCGCCAATAGTAGCAGCAGCAGCAGAGCCCTCGGTGCAGACGCCAGCAACAACGTCAACGCCAATAGAGAGCGCCGACGCCACAGCGACGGCGGCTGCAGCCAACAAGAGCAGCGAGCCAATGCCACCAACTGTGAGTACCCAGCCATCGCCATAGCCGATATATCCACGGCCACAGCCACTCCCCCCTCGAGCCACATCACGCAAGCGCAAACCAAAAAGGGAAATGCCGAGAAGACGCCGCTCTCACTGCCACTTTTCCCGCCTCTCACGCTCTCGGACACACAACACAGTTCGGGAGTAACGGGAGAGGGAGAAGACAGAGGAGAGCCAGCAAACCGACGCGCAAGAGCGGAGCGCCAGAACGGCCAACGGGCCGCCACACACACACACACGACCGGATCGAACCCGTTGCGAATCGAACTTGGTTCGAGCTCGAGCGGCGGGTCGATCCGTGCCAGTGTCCAGCCAACACCAATACCACGACAACCAGCAACTACACAACCACAACCACAAATACCACCAACACCAGCAACCCCAAAGCGACGCCATGCCCTCATCGTCAGTGAGAGCGACGATGAGGAGGGGAGAGGGAACGGGTCAGCCGACAGGGCCGCCATTACCACCATCAGCAGCAGCGGCCGCCAATTAAAAAGCCAAAAAAGAAAAGGCAAACTTTGGAGGAGCTGGAGGTTATTGTCCAGGAGCAGCTGAGACAGCACGAGCTGCGGCAGAAGCAGCAGAAACGGACAACAAAGACAGCTAACACCAACATAGTTGCCGATCCTGCCTCTCTGCCACAATCTACACAGCCAACACATGCCCCTGCCCCTGCCACTACTATAACCCACAGCCATCACCAACATCAAAAACAGCCAATACATAGACAATCACCAGCCATTCACACAGACAATATCGACAATAGCAATAAAAATAATGACGCCAATATAAATACAATTACAAATACACCTGCCAATACCAATACCAACACCATCACCACCACCGCCATCACCATTACAAACACCCCTGCCTTTACCACAGAAAATGACATCCGGCACGGCGAATTCGGGCATCAGCCCAGCCAGGAACGTGGCTTGAGGATCCTCATCCGAGGACTCTCCCACTCCACGCCGCCGGATTGGATTCGCAGCAGTATGCTGAACGAGGGGTTCACGGTTCGGTTTGTAAGGGTGATCACCGATCGATTCGATCGCAGCTGTCAATTCAACCTCTTCGAGGCCAATACGATATGTTGAAGCTGCGACGCCTGGGTGGGAGGCCCGTCACGGTTGAGAGACTTGGAGTCTCCCGAGACCCTGCCCAGTGCCATCGTTGCCAGGTGTTTGGCCACACCCGCGCATATTGTAGACGCGCTGCAGATTGCATGAAATGCGCGGGTGGGCACCTGACGACGGAGTGCAGCAAGCCGAGGAGTGCCGCTCCCAAATGCGCCAACTGCCAGGGCCAGCACATCAGCGCCTACAAGGGCTGCCCATCCTTTAAGGCAGCCAGGCAGCGGCTTGTGGCCCACAGGGTCGCCAGGGAGGAGGAGCGTGGCAAACAGCAACCACAGCCAATCCAACAGCGACAGCAGCCAATCCAACGTCGCCAGCAGCAGCCACATCCACAGCCACTCCATAATCCGCAGCAGCAACGCCAACACCAACCGGATCGGCAGCAGCATCGGTATGGCGACCATCATCCACAGCCATCGACCAGGGGGCGCCAACACCAGAGGTCCCAGCCGATGCAGCCGATCGCGAATGATGCTCCGACGCCACGCCAACACCAGCAGCAGCAGCGGCCAGCAGCTCAGTGCGATGTCAGCTGCGCTCAAAATCTGCTATTATACGTACAGCGTATAATAGAGTTGGAAAGGAGGATCGACCAGATGGCAGAGCAACTCACCAAATTTACTGCAGCAAATGGCAAGGGCACAAAAGCCATGCCCCCGCTCCAACCAACAGCAACCAACATATCGGATTCAGAGTCCGACGTGGACTGCGACGCGTCTGAATTAGACGATGACGATGACGACGAATGGACCGATCACGATCCATTCGAGGCGCTGGATGGCCTGGGCGAAATATGGAGGGCACAAATCGCCAGCGCACGCGAATGCATGCATTCGGGCGGCGCCTATTGATGTGCCCAATCGTCGATCCAGAGACAGCCACTGCAACAAAGAAAAAGACGTCAACAACGAAAAACGGCCAAACGTCTCTCATGCCATTATGTGAGGGCGGGATGGCCTGGTGTTGAGCCGCCGGACGCCAGCAAATCCTGCAAAGGAAGAAGAAACAGAAGGGAGAAGCAGACTGCCAAAACACACAAAATACTCACCTGCTGTTTTACGCCAACACCAACCAGACAAGGGGCGCCACAAATAACATCCAAACGCCGACAAGTACCTGCAAATAAACACAAATTTAAATCACACGCCAAAACGAACACCTCCTCATCTGGGTGGCCGAACCAGCAGCCACTCAAAAATCGCAATTAAAACCGACGACGAACGTGGCCGAGGAGGCCAGGCCAATACACCTGACAGCGCATCCTGGGTGGCCGGACCAGCAGCCACTCGGATGCGGCCAAAAACATCACAATCGACAACGTATCCTGGTGGCCGGACCAGTTTGCCACGTGGATGCGGCCAATAACACAAATCGTTGGCATCACATTTCGATGTCAATGCCAACACTGGACAATGCATCCGCGGGTGGCCGGACCAGTGCCACTCGGTCTGCTGGACCAAACCAACAGACAGATGCAACGTGGGCGGCCGGACCAGAGCCGCTCGCCATCTCCAATTTTTGCCCACGCATACACCAAAAATCCAGCCAGCCAATTAACAACACACAGGGGGACAACAGAGCCGGCCGGTATACAGCGTATTGTTCGCATTGCGTTTGATATGCCCGCCGGTGCTCCGTTGATGTTTGTCCTCCTCATAGAAATAAAATAAATTGTAATTAATATGTTTATATGTGTGTAAATGTATGTCAATTATCGTTTATTTTACCTTGTCTGCATCAATGTATTTGTTGTAGATGTCAATTCTGTTGTTTCTGTAGTTTTGCATATCCGTAGATAGTTTGTCCATAGTTTTAGTTACTTGCCTGTGATATTAGGAATAAGTTTTTGTAAATTAATGTAGTTTTTCTGTAGTTAATTGTATATTTTTCGTAGTTTTTATACCCGATACTCAAAATGAGTATTGGGGTATATTAGATTTGTGGTAAAAGTGGATGTGTGTAACGTCCAGAAGGAATCGTTTCCGACCCTATAAAGTATATATATTCTTGATCAGCATCAAGAGCCGAGTCGATTGAGCCCTGTCTGTCTGTCCGTCCGTCCGTCTGTCCGTCTGTCCGTCTGTCCGTCCCCTTCAGCGCCTAATGCTCAAAGACTATAAGAGCTAGAGCAACGATGTTTTGGATCCAGACTTCTGTGATATGTCACTGCTCCAAAAATATTTCAAAACTTTGCCCCGCCCACTTCCGCCCCCACAAAGGGCGAAAATCTGTGGCATCCACAATTTCGACGATACGAGAAAACTAAAAAAGCAGAATCGTAGAAGATGACTATATCTTCTAGAGTGCAAAATCTAAACCAGATCGTATAATTATTACAGCCAGAATCACGAAAACAATTTCACTCTTTCTCGCTCTGTCTCACTCTAACACACAGGTTTCATGGTCGGTTTTGCCAATTGCAAAATATGAGTTCAAGGATCTCAGAACCCAAATTTGGTATCCACACTCCTGTGATATCGGACCTTGACCGTTTTGTGTCAAAATTTCGCCACACCCCCTTCCGCCCCCGCAAAGGACGAAAATCTGAGGCAACCACAAATCTCAGAGACTATTAAGGCTAGAGTAACCAAATTTGGTGCACACACTCCTTTAAGATGTCACTATAAAACGTATATCTCAGAATTTCGCCCCACCCCCATCCGCCCCCACAAAGGACGAAAATCTGTTGCATCCACAATATTGCAGATTTGAGAAAACTAAAAACGCAGAATCATAGATAATGACCATATCTATTAGATTGCTGAATCTGGATCAGATCAGACCATTTTTTTAGCCAAAAGGAACAAATCAATTTGCAGTGGCTACGCAGCGCCCGACGTCACGCTCGGACTGATTTTCTGTCTCTCTCGCACGCACTCTTTGTCGTGTCGTTAAATATTAGCGGCGTCTGCCGGAGGAGAGCCATACTGACTTAGTATCGGGTATAACCGTAGAGTTGCGGTGTCCGCAGCAACTCACAACGTTCCCCCTCGTTTTCTGATTAGTTTTTACCTTTTTCCGTCCTCTTCTTCCCCACCTATCTGCCATTCCCATATTCCCATTGACATGTGGTAACACCAAAAAATACCACTCAAATACCAGACCATAATGACCAATAACACAAAAGCCAATTGAAATTCAAATTGCATTTCTCAATGCCAGTGTGTTGTCGGCCGCCAACTTCGGCAATTTATGCCCAGCCAATTCCTGAGTGACAGTGGAACCGGTGGTGAGAGCACCGGTAAATGAGATCGGCGATCGGGCCTTTCGTATGGTGGGAGAGTGTGGGAGTTGGCGGACATTGATTGATTGTACTTTGCCGTGTCGCCATTTCCTTTCTTTCTGTGGTGCCCTGTTTTCTTTTTGTGGTGTCTGTCGTGTGCCGTGCCGTGCCGTGCCCCGCTGACATGACAAAAGTCTTTTTCCCCCTCCGCCACTACTACTACCGACAAGCTTTCTGCTCCCCAATAAATAATTTATAACATTAATCTATAAAAACACAAACTAACGAGAGAAAACTGTGTAAAGAGATAGAAAGTGCCAATAAAAGTCCAAATACAAACACACAAAAACAACTTAACTGCAATTAACTTGACGAAAGGGAAAAACATACACCAGCAACAAAAATGACAAGAGGAATGGCCAGGCGAGGCTCAAGCAGACGCCACAGCGACGGCGGCAGAGCGGCCCGCAGAGGGGCCCTTGCAGCAGCAGCAGCGGCCATAACCACCAACACCGCCAATAGCAGCAGCAGAGCCCTCGGCGCAGACGCCAGCAACAACGTCAACGCCAATGCAGAGCGCCGACGCCACAGCGACGGCGGCTGCAGCCAACAAGAGCAGCGAGCCAATGCAACCAACTGTGAGTACCCAGCCATCGCCATATATCCATCCACGGCCACAGCCACTCCCCCCTCGAGCCACATCACGCAAGCGCAAACCAAAAAGGGAAATGCCGAGAAGACGCCGCTCTCACTGCCACTTTTCCCGCCTCTCACGCTCTCGGACACACAACACAGTTCGGGAGTAACGGGAGAGGGAGAAGACAGAGGAGAGCCAGCAAACCGACGCGCAAGAGCGGAGCGCCAGAATGGCCAACGGGCCGCCACACACACACACACACGACCGGATCGAACCCGTTGCGAATCGAACTTGGTTCGAGCTCGAGCGGCGGGTCGATCCGTGCCAGTGTCCAGCCAACACCAATACCACGACAACCAGCAACTACACAACCACAACCACGAATACCACGAATACCACCAATCCCACCAACACCAGCAACCCCAAAGCGACGCCATGCCCTCATCGTCAGTGAGAGCGACGATGAGGAGGGTGAGAGGAAGCAGGCCAGACGACGGGTCCGCCAAAGTCAGCCAACACCAACACAGTTGCCGATCCTGCCACCCTGCCACAATCTACACAGCCAACACATGCCCCTGCCCCTGCCCCGCCACTACTGTAAATGCCAATAGCCAGACCAACATCAAAAACAGCCAATACATAGACAATCACCAGCCATTCACACAGACAATATCGACAAAAGCAATAAAAATAATGACGCCAATATAAATACAATTACAAATACACCTGCCAATACCAACACCAACACCACCACCGCCATCACCATTACAAACACCCCTGCCACTACCACCGACAATGACATCCGGCACGGCGAATTCGGGCATCAGCCCAGCCAGGAACGTGGCTTGAGGATCCTCATCAGAGGACTCTCCCACTCCACGCTGTCGGATTGGATTCGCAGCAGTATGCTGAACGAGGGGTTCACGGTTCGGTTTGTAAGGGTGATCACCGATCGATTCGATCGCAGCTGTCAATTCAACCTCTTCGAGGCCAATACGATATGTTGAAGCTGCGACGCCTGGGTGGGAGGCCCGTCACGGTTGAGAGACTTGGAGTCTCCCGAGACCCTGCCCAGTGCCATCGTTGCCAGGTGTTTGGCCACACCCGCGCATATTGTAGACGCGCTGCAGATTGCATGAAATGCGCGGGTGGGCACCTGACGACGGAGTGCAGCAAGCCGAGGAGTGCCGCTCCCAAATGCGCCAACTGCCAGGGCCAGCACATCAGCGCCTACAAGGGCTGCCCATCCTTTAAGGCAGCCAGGCAGCGGCTTGTGGCCCACAGGGTCGCCAGGGAGGAGGAGCGTGGCAAACAGCAACCACAGCCAATCCAACAGCGACAGCAGCCAATCCAACGTCGCCAGCAGCAGCCACATCCACAGCCACTCCATAATCCGCAGCAGCAACGCCAACACCAACCGGATCGGCAGCAGCATCGGTATGGCGACCATCATCCACAGCCATCGACCAGGGGGCGCCAACACCAGAGGTCCCAGCCGATGCAGCCGATCGCGAATGATGCTCCGACGCCACGCCAACACCAGCAGCAGCAGCGGCCAGCAGCTCAGTGCGATGTCAGCTGCGCTCAAAATCTGCTATTATACGTACAGCGTATAATAGAGTTGGAAAGGAGGATCGACCAGATGGCAGAGCAACTCACCAAATTTACTGCAGCAAATGGCAAGGGCACAAAAGCCATGCCCCCGCTCCAACCAACAGCAACCAACATATCGGATTCAGAGTCCGACGTGGACTGCGACGCGTCTGAATTAGACGATGACGATGACGACGAATGGACCGATCACGATCCATTCGAGGCGCTGGATGGCCTGGGCGAAATATGGAGGGCACAAATCGCCAGCGCACGCGAATGCATGCAATCGGGCGGCGCCTATTGATGTGCCCAATCGTCGATCCAGAGACAGCCACTGCAACAAAGAAAAAGACGTCAACAACGAAAAACGGCCAAACGTCTCTCATGCCATTATGTGAGGGCGGGATGGCCTGGTGTTGAGCCGCCGGACGCCAGCAAATCCTGCAAAGGAAGAAGAAACAGAAGGGAGAAGCAGACTGCCAAAACACACAAAATACTCACCTGCTGTTTTACGCCAACACCAACCAGACAAGGGGCGCCACAAATAACATCCAAACGCCGACAAGTACCTGCAAATAAACACAAATTTAAATCACACGCCAAAACGAACACCTCCTCATCTGGGTGGCCGAACCAGCAGCCACTCAAAAATCGCAATTAAAACCGACGACGAACGTGGCCGAGGAGGCCAGGCCAATACACCTGACAGCGCATCCTGGGTGGCCGGACCAGCAGCCACTCGGATGCGGCCAAAAACATCACAATCGACAACGTATCCTGGTGGCCGGACCAGTTTGCCACGTGGATGCGGCCAATAACACAAATCGTTGGCATCACATTTCGATGTCAATGCCAACACTGGACAATGCATCCGCGGGTGGCCGGACCAGTGCCACTCGGTCTGCTGGACCAAACCAACAGACAGATGCAACGTGGGCGGCCGGACCAGAGCCGCTCGCCATCTCCAATTTTTGCCCACGCATACACCAAAAATCCAGCCAGCCAATTAACAACACACAGGGGGACAACAGAGCCGGCCGGTATACAGCGTATTGTTCGCATTGCGTTTGATATGCCCGCCGGTGCTCCGTTGATGTTTGTCCTCCTCATAGAAATAAAATAAATTGTAATTAATATGTTTATATGTGTGTAAATGTATGTCAATTATCGTTTATTTTACCTTGTCTGCATCAATGTATTTGTTGTAGATGTCAATTCTGTTGTTTCTGTAGTTTTGCATATCCGTAGATAGTTTGTCCATAGTTTTAGTTACTTGCCTGTGATATTAGGAATAAGTTTTTGTAAATTAATGTAGTTTTTCTGTAGTTAATTGTATATTTTTCGTAGTTTTTATACCCGATACTCAAAATGAGTATTGGGGTATATTAGATTTGTGGTAAAAGTGGATGTGTGTAACGTCCAGAAGGAATCGTTTCCGACCCTATAAAGTATATATATTCTTGATCAGCATCAAGAGCCGAGTCGATTGAGCCCTGTCTGTCTGTCCGTCCGTCCGTCTGTCCGTCTGTCCGTCTGTCCGTCCCCTTCAGCGCCTAATGCTCAAAGACTATAAGAGCTAGAGCAACGATGTTTTGGATCCAGACTTCTGTGATATGTCACTGCTCCAAAAATATTTCAAAACTTTGCCCCGCCCACTTCCGCCCCCACAAAGGGCGAAAATCTGTGGCATCCACAATTTCGACGATACGAGAAAACTAAAAAAGCAGAATCGTAGAAGATGACTATATCTTCTAGAGTGCAAAATCTAAACCAGATCGTATAATTATTACAGCCAGAATCACGAAAACAATTTCACTCTTTCTCGCTCTGTCTCACTCTAACACACAGGTTTCATGGTCGGTTTTGCCAATTGCAAAATATGAGTTCAAGGATCTCAGAACCTATAAAAGCCAGAGCAACGAAATTTGGTATCCACACTCCTGTGATATCGGACCTTGACCGTTTCCTGTCCAAATTTCGCCACACCCCCTTCCGCCCCCGCAAAGGACGAAAATCTGAGGCAACCACAAATCTCAGAGACTATTAAGGCTAGAGTAACCAAATTTGGTGCACACACTCCTTTAAGATGTCACTATAAAACGTATATCTCAGAATTTCGCCCCACCCCCATCCGCCCCCACAAAGGACGAAAATCTGTTGCATCCACAATATTGCAGATTTGAGAAAACTAAAAACGCAGAATCATAGATAATGACCATATCTATTAGATTGCTGAATCTGGATCAGATCAGACCATTTTTTTAGCCAAAAGGAACAAATCAATTTGCAGTGGCTACGCAGCGCCCGACGTCACGCTCGGACTGATTTTCTGTCTCTCTCGCCCGCACTCTTTGTCGTGTCGTTAAATATTAGCGGCGTCTGCCGGAGGAGAGCCATACTGACTTAGTATCGGGTATAACCGTAGAGTTGCGGTGTCCGCAGCAACTCACAACGTTCCCCCTCGTTTTCTGATTAGTTTTTACCTTTTTCCGTCCTCTTCTTCCCCACCTATCTGCCATTCCCATATTCCCATTGACATGTGGTAACACCAAAAAATACCACTCAAATACCAGACCATAATGACCAATAACACAAAAGCCAATTGAAATTCAAATTGCATTTCTCAATGCCAGTGTGTTGTCGGCCGCCAACTTCGGCAATTTATGCCCAGCCAATTCCTGAGTGACAGTGGAACCGGTGGTGAGAGCACCGGTAAATGAGATCGGCGATCGGGCCTTTCGTATGGTGGGAGAGTGTGGGAGTTGGCGGACATTGATTGATTGTTCTTTGCCGTGTCGCCATTTCCTTTCTTTCTGTGGTGCCCTGTTTTCTTTTTGTGGTGTCTGTCGTGTGCCGTGCCGTGCCGTGCCCCGCTGACATGACAAAAGTCTTTTTCCCCCTCCGCCACTACTACTACCGACAAGCTTTCTGCTCCCCAATAAATAATTTATAACATTAATCTATAAAAACACAAACTAACGAGAGAAAACTGTGTAAAGAGATAGAAAGTGCCAATAAAAGTCCAAATACAAACACACAAAAACAACTTAACTGCAATTAACTTGACGAAAGGGAAAAACATACACCAGCAACAAAAATGACAAGAGGAATGGCCAGGCGAGGCTCAAGCAGACGCCACAGCGACGGCGGCAGAGCGGCCCGCAGAGGGGCCCTTGCAGCAGCAGCAGCGGCCATAACCACCAACACCGCCAATAGCAGCAGCAGAGCCCTCGGCGCAGACGCCAGCAACAACGTCAACGCCAATGCAGAGCGCCGACGCCACAGCGACGGCGGCTGCAGCCAACAAGAGCAGCGAGCCAATGCCACCAACTGTGAGTACCCAGCCATCGCCATATATCCATCCACGGCCACAGCCACTCCCCCCTCGAGCCACATCACGCAAGCGCAAACCAAAAAGGGAAATGCCGAGAAGACGCCGCTCTCACTGCCACTTTTCCCGCCTCTCACGCTCTCGGACACACAACACAGTTCGGGAGTAACGGGAGAGGGAGAAGACAGAGGAGAGCCAGCAAACCGACGCGCAAGAGCGGAGCGCCAGAATGGCCAACGGGCCGCCACACACACACACACACGACCGGATCGAACCCGTTGCGAATCGAACTTGGTTCGAGCTCGAGCGGCGGGTCGATCCGTGCCAGTGTCCAGCCAACACCAATACCACGACAACCAGCAACTACACAACCACAACCACGAATACCACGAATACCACCAATCCCACCAACACCAGCAACCCCAAAGCGACGCCATGCCCTCATCGTCAGTGAGAGCGACGATGAGGAGGGTGAGAGGAAGCAGGCCAGACGACGGGTCCGCCAAAGTCAGCCAACACCAACACAGTTGCCGATCCTGCCACCCTGCCACAATCTACACAGCCAACACATGCCCCTGCCCCTGCCCCGCCACTACTGTAAATGCCAATAGCCAGACCAACATCAAAAACAGCCAATACATAGACAATCACCAGCCATTCACACAGACAATATCGACAAAAGCAATAAAAATAATGACGCCAATATAAATACAATTACAAATACACCTGCCAATATCAACACCAACACCACCACCGCCATCACCATTACAAACACCCCTGCCACTACCACCGACAATGACATCCGGCACGGCGAATTCGGGCATCAGCCCAGCCAGGAACGTGGCTTGAGGATCCTCATCAGAGGACTCTCCCACTCCACGCTGTCGGATTGGATTCGCAGCAGTATGCTGAACGAGGGGTTCACGGTTCGGTTTGTAAGGGTGATCACCGATCGATTCGATCGCAGCTGTCAATTCAACCTCTTCGAGGCCAATACGATATGTTGAAGCTGCGACGCCTGGGTGGGAGGCCCGTCACGGTTGAGAGACTTGGAGTCTCCCGAGACCCTGCCCAGTGCCATCGTTGCCAGGTGTTTGGCCACACCCGCGCATATTGTAGACGCGCTGCAGATTGCATGAAATGCGCGGGTGGGCACCTGACGACGGAGTGCAGCAAGCCGAGGAGTGCCGCTCCCAAATGCGCCAACTGCCAGGGCCAGCACATCAGCGCCTACAAGGGCTGCCCATCCTTTAAGGCAGCCAGGCAGCGGCTTGTGGCCCACAGGGTCGCCAGGGAGGAGGAGCGTCGCAAACAGCAACCACAGCCAATCCAACAGCGACAGCAGCTAATCCAACGTCGCCAGCAGCAGCCACATCCACAGCCACTTCATAATCCACAGCAGCAACGCCAACACCAACCGGATCGGCAGCATCGGTATAGCGACCATCATCCCCAGCCATCGACCAGGGGGCGCCAACACCAGAGGGTCCAGCCGATGCAGCCGATCGCGAATGATGCTCCGATGCCAGGCCAACACCAGCAGCAGCAGCGGCCAGCAGCTCAGTGCGAGGGCAGCTGCGCTCAAAATCTGCAATTATACGTACAGCAGATAATAGAGTTGGAAAGGAGGATCGACCAGATGGCAGAGCAACTCACCAAATTTACTGCTGCAAATGGCAAGGGCACAAAAGCCATGCCCCCGCTCCGACCAACAGCAGCAGCAGTTCCTGCCCCTCTGCCAACACCATCAGTCACCGCCAATACAGCAGTAGCCATATCGGATTCAGAGTCCGATATTGACTGCGACGCGTCTGAATTAGACGATGACGGCGACGACCAATGGACCGACCACGATCCATTCGAGGCGCTGGATGGCCAGGGCGAAATATGGAGGGCACAAATCGCCAGCGCACGCGAAAGCATGCGAACGGGCGGCGTCTATTGATGTGCCCAATCGTCGATCCAGAGACAGCCACTAAAATACAAAGAAAAACAGTCAATACACGCCAACACGAAAAACTGCCAAAACACACAAAAATCACACGTACCTGCCAATACACAGACAGAGCTGACCATGAAGAAGCTGCCTCGCCATCAACATCAACAATTTCCTGCCAAAGGGGCGGAAAAGGAGGCCTCCTTCGATGACGCTGCCGACTGACCATGGCCGAGACGTCACGCCACTCCAAACAGACAGCAGCCATTCCAACGACGACGCAGATTCTGGCGCCTGTTGCCGCTCCACTGGGTCGCACCCGTCTCTCATGCCATTATGTGAGGGCGGGATGGCCCGGTGTTGAGCCGCCGGACGCCATCAAATCCTGCAAAATAAGAAACAGGAGGGAGGAGCAGACTGCCAAACACACACAAAATACTCATCTGCTGTTTTTACGCCAACACAAATCAGACAAGGGTCGCCACAAATAACATCCAAACGCCAACAGTACCTGCAAATAAACACAAATTAAAATCAAAGCCAAAACGAACACCTCCTCATCTGGGTGGCCGGACCAGCAGCCACTCAAAACGCCATTAAAAACCAACGATGAACGTGGCCGAGGAGGCCAGGCCAATCCAACTGACAACGCATCCTGGTGGCCGGACCACCAGCCACTCGGCCAATAACTCGGATCATTGACATCACACATCGACGCCAACTCCAACATCATTGACATTGCATCGGGTGGCCAGACCAGTGCCACTCGGTTGCAGCAGCCAATCATCCAGACAGATGCAACGTGGGTGGCCGGACCAGCAGCCACTCGGATGCGGCCAACAAAAGCACAATTGACAACGTATCCTGTATCGCCACTTGGATGCGGCCAATAACACAAATCTTTCTCATTATATTTCGATGTCAATGCCAACACAACGACAATGCAGTTGGGTGGCCGGACCAGTGCCACTCGGATGCAGCAACCGGATAGATATGGTCATTCTCTATGATTCTGCGTTTTTAGTTTTCTCGAATGTGCAATATTGTGGATACAACAGATTTTCGTCCTTTGTGGGGGCGGATGGGGGTGGGGCGAAATTTTGAGATATACGTTTTATAGTGACATCTTAAAGGAGTGTGTGTACCAAATTTGGTTACTCTAGCCTTAATAGTTTTGAAATATTTTTGTAGCAGTCACATATCACAGAAGTCTGGATCCAAAACATCGTTGCTCTAGCTCTTATAGTCTTTGAGCATTAGGCGCTGAAGGGGACGGACAGACGGACAGACGGACGGACGGACAGACAGACATGGCTCAATCGACTCGGCTATTGATGCTGATCAAGAATATATATACTTTATGGGGTCGGAAACGATTCCTTCTGGACGTTACACACATCCACTTTTACCACAAATCTAATATACCCCAATACTCATTTTGAGTATCGGGTATAAAAACGAGGGGGAACGTTGTGAGTTGCTGCGGACACCGCAACTCTACAGTTATACCCGATACTAAGTCAGTATGGCTCTCCTCCGTCAGACGCCGCTAATATTAAACGACACGACAAAGAGTGCGAGAGAGACAGAAAATCAGTCTGAGCGTGACGTCGGGCGCTGCGTAGCCACTGCAAATTGATTTCTTGCTTTTGGCTACAACAATGATCCGATCTGATCCAGATTCAGAAATCTGATAGATATGGTCATTATCTATGATTCTGCGTTTTTAGTTTTCTCGAATCTGCAATATTGTGGATGCCCCAGATTTTCGTCCTTTGCGGGGGCGGAAGGGGGTGTGTCGAAATTTTGACACAAAACGGTCAAGGTCCGATATCACAGGAGTGTGAATACCAATTTTGGTTGCTCTAGCTCATCTGGGTTCTGAGATCCTTGAACTCATATTTTGCAATTGGCAAAACCGACCATGAAACCTGTGTGTTAGAGAGACAGAGACAATGTTAGACATGCTGCACTGAAACCCATGAGCACCGATTTCCTTCAATGTACCCCAATTGTAATAATCCCAACAAACAACAAGAGGAGAAACATGATAGTGGTTGCACCGACGTACTGCCCACCTAACTTCAATTGGACTGAGAATCATTTCAGATCACTACTCCTGCATTTTGACAACATATTGGGGGGAACCTCCGGGTTCATTTGCTGCGGAGATTGGAATGCTAAGCATCCATGGTGGGGGAACCCCAGATCCTGTAGGAGAGGACGTGCCCTGATGCAAGCTGTGAGCTCTGGAGCCAGATACAACATCCTGGCCACAGGAGGTGCCACCCACTATCCATACGACAGCAGAAAAAGACCCTCAGCCATCGACTATGCAGTTTGTGGGGGTATTACAGTAAATAGGATGAAAATCCAATCATGCAGCAGTTTGGACTCCGATCACCTGCCAATAACCATCGAAATGTGTATAAATGGGGCCGACACATTCACCCAAAGTTCTATAGGCAGACGAATAATTACAAAGAAGTCAAATATTAACAGAGTAAAAGAGCACTTGGAACAGACCATAAACTTAAACACGGAAATTCACTCGGGACTGGATATTGACGACGCAGTAAATATACTGACTACAAACCTACAAGACGCGGTAAAACTAGCCACTAAAAATGTAAACTCCAATCAAGGACACAGACCTGGGAATTCAAACAGACAACGAAGGATGGACAAAGAACGCTACAAACTAGACTAGAAGGTATAAACACGCAAGACAGATACAAAATGGCAAAGCTCTGGAAAATACCAAATACAATCAAGAGACAGCCACAACCAAACTTGCCCATTTGCACGCAGACGGGGAACTCTAACCAACGACCCGTATGGACCAAGAGTAACGAAGAGAAAGCCGAAGTATTTGTCTCTCACTTTGAAGAACGATTCAAACCCAGACATACAAGCTCAGAAAAGGAACGCGAGACGACACAAAAAGACCTCGACATTGAGAAACAGAAGCTGACGGATGCAGCAACAAAGACACAAACACGTCCTCTCAGACCATTTACACTCCCAGAACTGACAGCCGAAATTAAAAACTTGATTTTGAATAAATCCCCAGGCAAAGACAGAATAGACAATGTGTTAATCAAGGCTCTCCCAAAGAAAGCCCTACTATACATCCTCCTGATCTTCAACTCAATGTTGAGATTGGGACACTTCCCGCAAGCTTGGAAACACGCCACAATCACATTACTTCTGAAGCCAAATAAGCCTGCTCAGTCGGTAACATCCTATCGCCCAATCAGTCTCATTTCGGGATTGGCTAAAACCTTTGAAAAACTCTTTATCAAACGATTATTTGATTTGGATTTCTCTAGAGCCCTTCCCACACATCAATTTGGGTTTCGAAAAGAACATGCCACTGAACAACAGCTAGCAAGAGTAACGCAATTAATTATGGGGGCCTACGAAGAAAAACAATACTGCTCAGCTGTTTATACCCGATACTCAAAATGAGTATTGGGGTATATTAGATTTGTGGTAAAAGTGTATGTGTGTAACGTCCAGAAGGAATCGTTTCCGACCCCATAAAGTATATATATTCTTGATCAGCATCAATAGCCGAGTCGATTGAGCCATGTCTGTCTGTCCGTCCGTCCGTCTGTCCGTCTGTCCGTCCGTCCGTCTGTCCGTCTGTCCGTCCCCTTCAGCGCCTAATGCTCAAAGACTATAAGAGCTAGAGCAACGATGTTTTGGATCCAGACTTCTGTGATATGTCACTGCTACAAAAATATTTCAAAACTTTGCCCCGCCCACTTCCGCCCCCACAAAGGACGAAGATCTGTGGCATCCACATTTTTAAAGATACGATAAAACCAAAAACGCAGAATCGTAGAGAATGACCATATCTTTTAGACTGCAGAATCTGAATTGGATCGTATTATTATTATAGCCAGCATCAAGAAAACAATTTCATTTTTTCTCGCCCTGTCTCTCTCTAACACACACGTAGCATAGGCGGCTTTGCTTAGAGTAAAACATTAGCGCCTAGATCTCAGAGACTATAAAAGCTAGAGCAACCAAATTTGGTATCCACACTCCTAATATATCGGACCGAGACGAGTTTGTTTCAAAATTTCGCCACACCCCCTTCCGCCCCCGCAAAGGATGCAAATCTGGGGATATTCACAAATCTCAGAGACTATTAAAGCTAGAGTAACCAAATTTGGTATCCGCACTTCTGTTAGATCTCACTATAAAACCTTTATCCTTGAACTCATATTTTGCAATTGGCAAAACCGACCATGAAACCTGTGTAATAGAGTGAGACAGAGCGAGAAAGAGTGAAATTGTTTTCGTGATTCTGGCTGTTGTGAGGAACCATGGTTCCCACAGGCCGAGTGCGACTAAAAGCACAGTCGGATAAAAGCTGACGGCTGGCCGGATAAGGCGGGACGGCAGTAATCTGGCGCATGACCAAATAAGGGCATGGGATCACGCCACCGGCCAGGCCCCGTTACGAAGGCCGTGGAAACCAGGAGACGGCGATGGAAAACTACCGACGCCGAGCCGGGGCCTGGCAAGGGGCTATAAAAGGAGGCTGCGGCGTCGAAGCCGTGGATAAGTGATTGCGCGCGCACGTTGAGACCCGGTCGAAACGCAAGAGTGATACCCGGTACGAAACAAAGAATTGTAGTGAAGTGTAGCAACAGGCAGATAGGCCCCGCCTGCCCCCAGAGTAAGTCTAAATTAAGTGAAGATCCCCGTACGCCGGCGGAAGCTAGGAGGGGAGTGCGAGACGTGGAGTGCGGATTTGAGTGGCGGACCAAAGCAATAGCGGAGGTCAACTTGCCCCAATCAGTAGCCTCGGCGCTGCCACACCCGACGAGAGCCCACGCGTGGTGGAGATCGTTAGTTAAGAGAAATTGTAACACCTAGCCCTAAGTCCTAATAGAATTGCGAATAAAGCGAAAGTCAAGTAAAGAAAAGGAAAGTCTTATCATTTGTCGTTGGGGGCAACAATAAAAATACGTTGCAGCGAATCTGCCGACCGCTGAGCGAGCCCAGCAAACTCAAGCGAGCCCAAAAAGCAGGTTCGTTCCAACTGGCGCCCAACGTGGGGCCTACAACGACAAATAGTAGGACAAAGGGAGGGAGAGTATAGACACGAGAATAGGGAAGGGACAATGGATCCATCGGTTGAGAAAGGAGGAGCTTGTCCAATGCGGCCACGCCTTCGGCGTGCGGCTGGAGGGCACCGTGGACGAAATGAGAAGAACATTTAAGGAATGGATGAGGGAACACGAGGATGAGGCAGAGTGGGCCGATCTGATAGAGGTATGGGAGTGTCGGGCGGACAGGTCCTCGCCGACACCCCGGGCGGACGACAAACAAGCCGCGTACGAGCACCTGGCGCCCCCACCCGGCGCAGCCGCGGCGGCGCTGTGGAGGTCCCCAGTCGATATACAAAGAGAATTGATCGCGAGTCTCTCAGTGCCAATACCGGAACGCTCACACACAGGGACGCCTAGCAGGTCCCGTCACCCAGGAAGGGATCGAAGCCGAGAAACCGAAAGGGAGAGAACCGAACCAGCCACCACACGGCCAGCACACCTGGACTACGCTAGAGTGGCGAAACAGGTGAGAGAGTGGTCGTTCCGGTTCGACGGTACGACGAAGCCTCTCGAGTACTTGGAGCAGGTCGAGTGGTCCGCCCAGACGTACGGTTTGGATCCGGATCTGATCCCTAGGGCGATGCCGGAGCTGCTAAAAGGACGGGCGCTGATGTGGTTCGTGGCGAACAATCGGCAGTGGAGAACGTGGAAAGAGTTCTCTTCCAGCTTCCAGGCTACCTTTCTGCCTCGGGGATATTTTGAGAAGTTGCTGCAGGAAGTGAGGATGCGGAAACAGAAGTGGGGCGAACCGTTCAAAGAATACATGGTAGAGATGCAGACACTTATGCGACCCCTGAAATGTCCCCAAGAGGAGCAAACGGAGTTGATTCGGGAGAATAGCATGCCCGACTTGAGAGCGTATATGAGACCACACCGGTGCAAGGATCTCGACACCATGATGGAACTGGCAGACGAGTTCGAGGCGCTGGAAAGGGACCGCCTAGAGTTCCAACGGGAGAATCCAACCGTGAAAGCCCGGGCAGCGAATCCCTTCCACAAGCCGGCCGAGACGACGGCATGTCGGCGATGCAAAGACGGCCCGCTGGAGGAGGCAGCACGAGAGGAAAGGGGAGTGCATGGCCTCTTGCCGACACCGACCAACGGCAATATCGAGAATGGATATGCCAAGAATCCGGCCCAGGCGTGCCGAAGGTGTGGGAGCGCGGATCATTGGAGCCGGGAGTGCAACGGCCGACCGCTCACCTACTGCTGGAGATGCGGAAAAGTGGGCATCTCGGCATGGCAGTGCTGCAGGAAGACGGGAAACGCCCCGCGACCCACGCCGCGGAGGGCCGTGCCAGGGTCGCAAGAAACGGTCCCTCAAGCCTAGTCGGCAGGCTGATCAGCGAGGAGGAGCAGTTATCCGCAGTAGTGGAGGTCGCGGGCATGGAGCTGCAAGCCACGGTGGATACAGGAGCCACCAGCAGTTTCGTGAGCCGCGAGCTGGCGGACCGACTGAAGGGTGAAGGCCGGGAGGCGGCGGCAAGGAAAAGGGTGAGGTTGGCAGATGGCCATAGCCAGGAGATCACACACCAGATCGAAACGAAGGTAGGCTTTGGGAACAAGGAGATCCCAATGGTGCTACTCGTATTACCGGGTGTGATCGATGAGTTAGTGTTGGGTTGGGATGCAGGACACAGGGTGGTGATCCCTGCCCAAGATCGGGAACGAGGATGCCAGGAGGAAAGACTGTCCGTGGCGAAGGCCGAAGCTAGAGACACAGGTCCGGAGTACGACAACAAAACGGACACGACCCTAAGAACGGCCGCCCGAGAGGGGGCGGAGAGCAGGAGGCGGAATGAGGGGGCGAGGGAAGAGCCAGTGGAGGACTTCTTGGCCCGAGAGTTGGAGGCGTTTTCCAAGATCGAGGGGGTGTCTAATGTGGCGGTGCACACAATCACCATGAGTGACCCGCAACCGATTAAGCAAAGATATTACCCAAAGAACCCCAAAATGCAGGCCGAGATTAACCAGAAAGTGGACGAACTGTTAGAAAAGGGATGCATAGAGCCGTCAAAGAGCCCCTACAGTTCGCCTATAGTGATGGTGAAGAAGAAAAATGGCAAGTGGAGATTGTGCGTGGACTTTCGTCAAGTAAACGCGAGATCAGTAAAGGACGCATACCCAATGCCCAGGATCGAGTACATACTCGATCAGCTGCGGGAAGCGAAGTTCATAAGTAGCCTGGATCTGAAGGATGGATATTGGCAGATCCCCCTGGCCGAGAGCAGCCGGCCGATCACGGCGTTCACGGTGCCCGGCAAGGGGCTATACCAATGGAAGGTGATGCCGTTTGGGTTACACTCCGCGTCGGCCACCTTTCAACGGGCATTAGACCAAGTGATAGGGCCAGAGATGATGCCGCACGCATTCGCGTACCAGGATGACATAGTGGTCATCGGGCGAACAGAAGAACAACACCGAAGAAACCTGAAAGAGGTGTTTCGACGGCTGCGCTTGGCCAA
Organism: Drosophila persimilis; assembly: GCF_003286085.1. Classification (NCBI taxonomy): domain Eukaryota; kingdom Metazoa; phylum Arthropoda; class Insecta; order Diptera; family Drosophilidae; genus Drosophila; species Drosophila persimilis. The sequence goes on along the minus strand of NW_020825415.1, from coordinate 227,391 downwards.
CTTGCGTCTGAATGCGGACAAGTGCGAGTTCTTCAGGAAAGAGCTGCGGTATCTGGGCCACAAGGTGACCGGCGAGGGGATATGTACGGACCCCGAGAAAGTCGCAGCCATCGCCGAACTGAAACCGCCGACAAATGTCAAGGAGCTAAGACAGTACTTGGGAGTGGCCTCATGGTACCGGAGGTTCGTGCCCGACTTCGCCACCCTAGTGCAGCCTCTCACCGGGCTCCTCAAGAAGAAGACGGAATGGGTCTGGACCCGGGAACGGCAGGAAGCGTTCGAGGAGGTGAAGAGAAGACTAGTGGCGGACCCCGTGCTGGCGTGCCCGGACTTCTCGAAGAAATTCATCCTGCAGACAGACGCCAGTGATTACGGGCTGGGCGCGATTCTCACGCAGGAGACGGAAAGGGGAGAGCGGGTAATATCATATGCTAGCAGGACGCTAAACGGACCGGAAAGGAACTATTCGGCGACGGAGAAAGAATGTCTGGCCATTGTGTGGGCCATACGCCGGTTGAGGCCATACTTGGAAGGGTATCGCTTCAAGGTGGTCACGGACCACATGGCTCTGAAATGGTTGAATAGTATAGAAAGTCCGTCGGGAAGAGTGGCGAGATGGGCATTAGAGTTACAGCAGTACGACTTTGAAATCGCATACAGGAAAGGACAGCTCAACGTGGTAGCCGACGCACTCTCCCGACAACCGGTGGAGGAGCGAGGCCGTCGAATAAGAATGAGGAGGGAACACCGCCAGTAGGCGAGCCGCCCTACAAGTGGTTAGAGGGCATGGCCGAGAAGATCAGGAAAGAAGCCCCAAAGTACCCCGACTATGTGGAGAAGGGGGGGAACTTGTACCGGCACATTGCGCACCGGGCCGGGAGCGAAGAAGTCGCCTCGTGGAAGTTATGTGTGCCGAAATATGCCCGAGAAAGGGTTTTAAAGGAGAGTCACGATAACCCGGAAGCAGGCCACGCTGGCGGAAGGAGAACCGCGGCACGGGTGGCGGCAAGATATTACTGGCCGGGGATGTACGGAGACGTGAGGGCCTACGTGCGGAAGTGCGAACTATGTCTGCGTTTTAAGCCAAGTCAGCTACAAGCGGCAGGGGAAATGTTGACACAGGTACCGGAAGAGCCATGGGCAACGGTATGCGCGGACTTTGTGGGTCCTCTGCCGAGATCGAAGCATGGGAACTCGATGCTGCTGGTGCTAGTGGATCGATTCTCAAAATGGACCGAGTTGGTGCCGCTGAGGAAGGCCACAGCCGAGGCACTAATAAAGGCCTGTCGAGAGCGCATAATAGCCCGGTTTGGGGCGCCCAAAGTCTTCATTACGGACAATGGGGTGCAGTTTGCAGGCAGGGCATTTAAAAGATTTCTGGAGCAGCTAGGAGTCCGCCACCAGTTTACGGCGCCATACACGCCGCAAGAGAATCCGACAGAGCGAACAAACAGAACGATAAAGACCATGATCGCTCAGTTCACCGAGGGTGATCAAAGGTGTTGGGACGAAAAATGGCCGGAGCTAATGCTGGCCATGAATTCGGGAGTGTCGGACGCAACTAGATATTCACCGGCGTTCGTGGTGCAGGGAAGGGAACCCCGGCTGCCAAAGGCCCTATATGACGAGGAGACGGTAGGCACGGGACAGGGCACAGAGACGCCGGATGAAAATGCGAAGAAGTTAAAAGAGCTATTTCAGTTGGTACGACGAAACTTGGAAAGGGCAGCCCAGGATCAGGCCAGGCACTACAACCTGAGAAGAAGACCGTGGAGACCCAAAGTGGGAGAAATCGTATGGGCCAAACAGCACCACCTGTCCAATGCGGCGGAGGGATTCGCCGCGAAGCTGGCACCAAGGTACGATGGGCCATACCAGATAGAGGACTTTATATCCCCCGTTATCTGCAACTTAAGAAAGGAGGGCGACAGGAAGAAGAGAACGGCCCACATACGAGACCTGAAACCCCAGCCCGATGAGCGAGAGACGCAGGGGTGAGGGGGAATAGATAGAATGGGTCGCCCTAAAAGGGTCACGCAGGACCAGGAACGGTAGAGTGCCACGCAGGACACGGGGGGAGGGTGCCGCGCAGGACACGCACGAGATTCGTCAGCACGCAGGGTGACGGACGGGTGCACTTAGATCTAAATAAAAAAAAAAGGAAGAGCAGGAAAGCCGTGGTTGGAAAGATCTGGAAAAAAAAGGGTGAGAGTTAGTAGGAATAAAGAAAAACGAGGGGGAACGTTGTGAGTTGCTGCGGACACCGCAACTCTACAGTTATACCCGATACTAAGTCAGTATGGCTTTCCTCCGGCAGACGCCGCTAATATTAAACGACACGACAAAGAGTGCGTGCGAGAGAGACAGAAAATCAGTCTGAGCGTGATGTCACGCGCTGCGTAGCCACTGCAAATTGATTTGTTCCTTTTGGCTACAAAAATTATCTGATCTGATCCAGATTCAGCAATCTGATAGATATGGTCGTTATCTATGATTCCCCGTTTTTAGTTTTCTCGAATCTGCAATATTGTGGATGCAACAGATTTTCGTCCTTTGTGTGGGCGGAAGGGGGTGGGGCGAAATTTTGAGATACACGTTTTATAGTGAGATCTAAGAGAAGTGCGGATTCCAAATTTGGTTACTCTAGCGTTAATAGTCTTTGAGATTTGTGAATATCCCCAGATTTGCATCCTTTGCGGGGGCGGAAGGGGGTGTGGCGAAATTTTGAAACAAACTCGTCTCGGTCTGATATATTAGGAGTGTGGATACCAAATTTGGTTGCTCTAGCTTTTATAGTCTCTGAGATCTAGGCGCTAATGTTTTACTCTAAGCAAAGCCGCCTATGCTACCTGTGTGTTAGAGAGAGACAGGGCGAGAAAAAATGAAATTGTTTTCTTGATGCTGGCTATAATAATAATACGATCCAATTCAGATTCCGCAGTCTAAAAGATATGGTCATTCTCTACGATTCTGCGTTTTTGGTTTTATCGTATCTTTAAAAATGTGGATGCCACAGATTTTCGTCCTTTGTGGGGGCGGAAGTGGGCGGGGCAAAGTTTTGAAATATTTTTGTAGCAGTGACATATCACAGAAGTCTGGATCCAAAACATCGTTGCTCTAGCTCTTATAGTCTTTGAGCATTAGGCGCTGAAGGGGACGGACAGACGGACAGACGGACGGACGGACAGACGGACAGACAGACATGGCTCAATCGACTCGGCTATTGATGCTGATCAAGAATATATATACTTTATGGGGTCGGAAACGATTCCTTCTGGACGTTACACACATCCACTTTTACCACAAATCTAATATACCCCAATACTCATTTTGAGTATCGGGTATAAAAAGGGAAAAAAAAGGGCAAAACACGCGGGAAAACATGAATAAAGAAAAAACGGAGAAGAAAGAAACGGAATACTGACTGGGGGGAAATATCGAGTGGATCGCAGAAGCGCCCCTACACCTTATCGATAGGCGGAATTCGGCGCCAGCCAGAAAAGTGCAAGGGCTGGCAGCGCCGCCCGAGCAAAGGCGCCAGAGGGCGCCAGAACGCCTGTGATCCCAGGTGCAACAAAGGGCGCGCGCAACTTCGGGCCGTTTGAATGAGGAAAGCCCACCCCGTCGCGAGATCGCGGAAAACGGAAGTATTCCGCTGCGGGAAGAAAGAGGGGGGTGTGAGGAACCATGGTTCCCACAGGCCGAGTGCGACTAAAAGCACAGTCGGATAAAAGCTGACGGCTGGCCGGATAAGGCGAAGGTCAGGCCAGATGCCCACGGTTATCCGGATGCGGCGAAGAGGCCAAGGGCCTCGAGAGGAGAAGTGCCCTGCTCTCGGAGAGAGAGACACACGAGAGGCAAAGGAAACGGCGGGATCGGGCCGGCAGTAATCTGGCGCATGACCAAATAAGGGCATGGGATCACGCCACCGGCCAGGCCCCGTTACGAAGGCCGTGGAAACCAGGAGACGGCGATGGAAAACTACCGACGCCGAGCCGGGGCCTGGCAAGGGGCTATAAAAGGAGGCTGCGGCGTCGAAGCGGGGCTCTTTCCCGTGGATAAGTGATTGCGCGCGCACGTTGAGACCCGGTCGAAACGCAAGAGTGATACCCGGTACGAAACAAAGAAGTGTAGTGAAGTGTAGCAACAGGCAGACAGGCCCCGCCTGCCCCCAGAGTAAGTCTAAATTAAGTGAAGATCCCCGTACTCCGGCGGAAGCTAGGAGGGGAGTGCGAGACGTGGAGTGCGGATTTGAGTGGCGGACCAAAGCAATAGCGGAGGTCAACTTGCCCCAATCAGTAGCCTCGGCGCTGCCACACCCGACGAGAGCCCACGCGTGGTGGAGATCGGTAGTTAAGAGAAATTGTAACACCTAGCCCTAAGTCCTAATAGAATTGCGAATAAAGCGAAAGTCAAGTAAAGAAAAGGAAAGTCTTATCATTTGTCGTTGGGGGCAACAATAAAAATACGTTGCAGCGAATCTGCCGACCGCTGAGCGAGCCCAGCAAACTCAAGCGAGCCCAAAAAGCAGGTTCGTTACACTGTAATAATTATACGATCTGGCTCAGATTTTGCACTCTAGAAGATATAGTCATCTTCTACGATTCTGCGTTTTTAGTTTTCTCGTATCGTCGAAATTGTGGATGCCACAGATTTTCGCCCTTTGTGGGGGCGGAAGTGGGCGGGCAAAGTTTTGAAATATTTTTGGAGCAGTAACATATCACAGATGTCTGGATCCAAAACATCGTTGCTCTAGCTCTTATAGTCTTTGAGCATTAGGCGCTGAAGGGGACGGACAGACGGACGGACGGACAGACAGACAGGGCTCAATCGACTCGGCTATTGATGCTGATCAAGAATATATATACTTTATAGGGTCGGAAACGATTCCTTCTGGACGTTACACACATCCACTTTTACCACAAATCTAATATACCCCAATACTCATTTTGAGTATCGGGTATAAAAACATGAGTTTTTCGATGCGCCTCTTGTACGAGTCGTACAGCTCGTGTTTGTTCCTACCTACGAAGTATATATGCCTCTGAAACTTTCCGCTCCACACCATTTGCAGGTAAGCAATGGCCAGAGTGGGATACAGCATCACGTATAGTTCATACTTACGAAAGTCAATCATTTCCTTGGTGACTTTCCCGATCGTCTCGAACATCTGCTCATAGTCCTCGGGCACCTTATCTGGTACGGTACTACAGAACCTTTGCTGGATCGGTCCGAGTCCAGCGCACTCATAAAAATCGACGAAATCTTCGCCGAATTTACTCTTACCCACGCCGTCATCTTTCTGCACCTCCGATATCCCAGAGTCTAAAACTGTGTCAGCTTCTGCGTGGTTATTTATAAGTAGCGAGACATTTATTGCATATCCCATCGGTCTTTTGCCAGGGTTCCTTGCATTTTTTTTTTTGTTCGATTTCTTCCTTTTGTGGCGATTACTAATTCTGATATAGGAATTTATAGGGCGATTTCAATATAACGTGACAACTGTATACGTCAGTTGTCCGTCCAACCAGCACACGAGTCGTTCTAGAAAAGAGGAAACAGGGTTTCAATAGTTTCCACAGTTGCAATCGACTTCGATATACACATAAACAGCTGAGTGGCCTGCTTACATAACGAGTGAGCGATGAGATTATCAAAAGGATTGCGCAGACGCAACCGTGTCCAATGCAGCGTGTCCAATAGCCATAGAAGATTTTAGTGTGTGGCTGCGACAGGATTTCAATGTTGTTCTGGATATAGCACAGCAATTGATGATAGCTATCGATACGGTATGAAACACTGTCGACACATAAATTTAAACTCGGTCGAATTATTTCGAAGTCGTAGTACAACAATACGCGAAAGCCGGAGAATGTATGTATACTTAATATTAAAATTAGTGACAAAAACATCGAAACGATACGATGTGGAAACGATTCATAGCTTCATTGGACATCTTTGTTTTGGCGTTTCCTTTTCCGTCAAAGAATCTGCACAAGAATTTTTGCTGTAAAAGTTTCAACTGAAAAATAAGTAAAAGAAGTCAAATTTGTATGGCGTACCGATGCGTCCCTTTGATCCCAACTTCCACGACCTGGATGCCGACTTTCGTTTCACTTTAACTTTTATGTCTATTTTTTTCAGAAATGGTTGAACAGCTTAAGTTTCCCCAATCGTTTATGGTTATACGACAATCGTCGTATTCGTTGAAAGCGGTATCCAACGGCCACACATCTCTGGGCATCGTAGCATCCGATGGCGTCGTCATTGGCACAACAACGCGAAAGACTTCGGAACTAATGGAAGCGCGACATGGCGCACGTGGCCCCAATGTAAATTTTCATAAAAAAAATTGAATTACAAACACACAAGAAACTCAATCGAAGGAGTCTCTCAGGTTTAAGTTGAATGAAATATGTCGGATTGAAAGCAAAGCCACGACCAGGACTCATTTTAGTTGAAGGTTGTTCTCCGTACAAGCAACATCTGTAGCTACAAATTTCCTTTTTTTAATTTCAAATAATTAGTACTAGTATTTTTATTGTAATTTTTCCGAATTTTTGTTCTTTATTCTTTGGTTTTATGAAAATTTCTAAGATGAGCTCTGTTACCGCATATTTAAATTACCTGCGGGACAGCAAACGCCGCAAAGCCGTATGGATCCATATACCACGGGCAGAGGGCGGTACACGTCGCAGCGCAGCGTTGGCTTGCGATCTCCCCAGGCCAAAGAGCTCGGTACCGAGTTCTTTGCGCATTTGAATCCACTAATTAGTGCCGCAGTTCCCATTCGACGACTACTCTAGGCCCCGCGACGCGACCCCCGATCTCCTCCAATGTGCTGCTCTAATTGCTCCACGGAGTTGAATTGTCCATCACTACCTCCATCGTTACGAGCACGACGTTGCTTGTGGCGGGCCTTGACCATGGCTGTCTTCTTAATTGGCTGCTTGATTTGCTCCATGGAGTTTTGCTTGCCGTCTCCAGCGCCTACTTTACGATCGTTTCCGTGCTTATAGCCGTCCTTAATCATGGAAGCTCGAATTGTCCCACCGAGTTGCACTTTCCGTCTCCACCACCATCGTTGCGACCACGCCCTTGACCATGACAGTTGTCCAAATGTGCTGCTCGTCTCCAGCTTCTTCGTAACGATCACGCTTTTGTTGTTTTGCGGACACGTTGGCACTGTCGCCAATATCCCGCTCGAAGTGCAACATCGACTTTAGCTTGAAGTGGAGCTCGTTGGCGAACTCGTGATCAGACTTCCGGTTTTAAAATTAAATTCCTATAAAAATTAAACCAAAATTAAACCAATAAAATGGATGAAATACAAGAAAAAGGAATCCGGGGGAAAGAAGAAAGGGCAGTCGAAGAAAACAAAGGGGAAAACGATGGGGAAAATCAGCGAACAATTGCAGGCGGGGAAGAGAATGTGGGAGTGAGAACTATGAAATACCCTTTGAAACGAAAGAAGAAAACCAGCTCCTTCTCACAGAAGCCGCACTTATTATAGGTTTTCATTATTTTTAGTCACTCAGTCAACGAATAGAAATAAGTCCCAAAAACTGGATATACATATATCAAAAATAATTCCGATCTTTATTCAAAATTTTAAGCGAAGCACCTCCGTGTGCCACATTCGGAGGCGCCCCAATAGGCCTCGCTCCCCAGTCTGATTCGCGGCTGAGGCTGGAAAATGGTCAATGGCTGTGTGTTGGACTGACTGGAAGGAAGGCTAATATATACCGTTACAATTTTCTGGAATATCTTGAAGATGGTTTGGCCCATGGGCCACTTGTAGGCCATTGTGCAGCTCCACAAAACTTGTGATCCGTGAAGTCGTAGGGCTGCGCGATGGCCATCATCAAGGATCAAGCCATGACGCGTTTCAATAGCCTGTGTCCTCACCGAAGACCCCACTTCCATCAGCTATGCGCCCCCGAATGATAGACTATGATTTGGAAAGTAATTTATAATAAAAATAATTTATATTTTGACAATAATTTATATGACTTTAGATGCAAAGAAAAGCCAACTTTTCCAGACTGAAAATCCCTTGAGAAATGCCACATACCCCGCAGAAGAGAAGGAGCCATAGGGGCAGGGGCAGGGACAGTATTTCGCTTTTCGTTTAAATTGTGCAACATTTCCGAGATGCAAAGATGCCGCCTGCCGAGTAATTAAAATGCAAAGCAAAGTGCAGCAATTTGAGCCTAATAATAATGGCAGCAGAAGCAGCAGCGAACAGGAGCGGACGGCAGCATAACGGGAGGGAAATCAACAAACAAACAACTAAATGGGGACAAACAACAAAATGGTTAGCCCCAACGTGCACCGGCCAATATCGTGGTACATTTCAACGCAACATTTCCCAGAGATGCCAGACATTGAGACTTTCTTAACGTTTTCAAATCCGCCCCACTACAAACATTGGTCCTTCGAGCCGGATCTTCGCCGGAGAAGCTCACCCCAGCCAGCATCGACGGATCGCTCCAAGTTCAAGATAAGTACTCTTCGATTGTGCCTAACAACAGTGCAGTGATTTTGTGTGAGTTTTCCATCCCAGTCCCAAATTAAACCATACTTCGTTCTGCCAACGGTTGTGGCCTCCTACTTCTCCAAGGGTTTAATTTGATCCGAGCTAGCTCCTGCGTTCAGCTTCCGATACAGTGTAAATAATAGCGCATACAAATGTATCTTAATGCGTATACGTTTACATACACGGAACAAACACTCGCAATACTTATACATGCACGTCGGATTTTACATAAAAAATTTTACCACGGTAAAATTAGTCAGAAAATAAAAACGCTCACGTACGAACAGCTTTGAAAAACGTTAACAAATTGTGTGGACAATTAGGGCGATTTAATTATTAATTGTTAATTGATTTTATTTCGGGTTGTGTGTCGACGGCGCGAGCACAATAGGACTGATCGGCCACAGCAAGTGACCCTCAGCTAAGTTTATTTGTTTCCGCAATTTTACATTTAAACGCTTTTACAAATATTTTTAAAAGCTGTTCCTTTAACAGCGGAACCACTACTTAACATGGTTGGGAAACTCTACATAATGTTACAGAGAAATGGAAAAGGCACTTTACATTACAAGAAATCAACATTTTCTGGCAACGAAGTGGGCTTGTTTACATTTGGAAATTGCATTGTAAGTAATAAAATTATAAATTTAACAAATAGAAGCTGTATTAATTATAATTTCTTTGCCAATTTAATTACAGCGGACGTATATATGTAAGATTAATATTAAAGTATCGTTTATTAATAATGTTTTGATCGAAAAAGAGTACAAAGTGTTTGATTTAAGATGTGCAATTAATGATTGAAAAATTAGAAGAGTGTTTCTAATTGAATTACCGAAAACTTTGGGTGGCTGTAATTTAAATTATTTATTTGGCGGGCCGAAAAAATTGATACGCTCGATCTAATTCAAGGTTGGCGAACAACTATATTTTCTTCACAATTCAAATCTCTTACTCTAGCTAACCTACGGTGGCAAAGCGGGGCGAATTCGCCAAGAGCGAGAGAGCGAGCTATTATTGCGCTCCCGCTTTGCCCTAGCCTAACTTACACTAGACTTCATAATTAAGATCAATAACTAATAATGGATGGAAGGTCACGCAACACCGGCCCCGTTGAACGCCTGCATCGGCTTCAACAGATTGGGAGCGGCGCCTCCCTACGAGCCACTCCTGAGGCGGCAGATTGTCCTCGGCCACGATGACGAGGTCTCCTTCCTCGAGGTTCGGCTGCTGCTGGTGCCATTTGCCCCGAATTTGCAGCCCCAGGACATATTCGCGGGACCATCGCTGCCAAAACGCTTGCCTGACTGACGAGACAAGTCGCCATCGCCGCAAGCAACTGAGACTCTCCTGGTCCGGAGTCCGCAGTGCTGGGGGGGCGATGAGCAACCCGCCTGTCAGCAGGTGCCCGGGTGTTAGGGCCTCGCCGTCGCTTGGATCTTGGCTGATGGCTCCCAGCCTCGATGCCGACGAGGACTGTGGTGAGCTCTTCGGCGGTTAGGAACGCGCTGCCTACCGCCCGTAGGAGTAGGCTCTTGGCAGTTTTTACACCTGCCTCCCATAGCCCTCCCATGTGAGGAGCCTCCCACGCAAATTCGCATCCGTTTTTTGAAGCGAAGTCGCGAATTGTGTCTCCCTGCTCCTTGAGCCTGATCCGCAGAGCTCAGAGATGGCGGCTCGCTCCGACGAAGTTCGTCCCGTTGTCGCAATGGACGACAAGAGAGGTAAGGAGAGGTACTCTTCCATGAGTTCCAAGTACATTTTCTTCAACTCAGGGTCACGATGCAATCATCTTTCAAGCGACAAAAACCGCCGTTTCGCAACCTCAAAGGAGTTGCCTAAACAATTTGGATCTGATTTAAACGGGAGCCTTACTTCGAACCGACCTGATGATAGTACCTGAGTCGTCTTACGATAGTGTTCTTCACATAGCTTGTGCTCAGGTGTGGCAATTTTCTTGGTAGATGACATTTCTTCCAGTGACCAAAACTTTTTCAAGGTCATATCGATGGATACTAGCAACTCTTCACTGCAACTCAAACTGTTTGTAATTTGAGGAGCAGAACTCCTCGAAACATATTTTCCCGACACAACCCAACCAAGAAGGGTTTTCTGAAGAGTTGGAAAGTCAGGACCTTGTTTAATTTGACCAACAGCTAATAATTCAAAGAACGATTCTGCTCCAATTAACATATCTATTCTTTGTGGCTTGTAGAAATAAGGGTCTGCCAGTGGTAGGTTCTCTGGGATTCGCCAGTCAGTCACATTCACTGACTGGTCAGGGTGATAACCTGAAATTGATTTCAGGATCCAAAAATCAAAGGAGAACTCACTACCATTTATTCGCGACTTGACCACTGTGTGTATTTTATCCTTTACTTGAGAATTAGATTCACCAATTCCAAGCAAGTTAATACAGGACTCCTCTCTACGGATCTGTAAGCGATTAGCGAGGTCCTCGGTAATGAAATTTGTTTGTGATCCAGAGTCGAGCAGAGCTCTGGCCAGAATGTGTTCACCGCTCTTAGTTCGGACGCTTACGATCGACGTAGCCAGAATTACCCTGTCCAACGCTGTCGCATGCAAAACATGTGACGTGGAAGGTTGATTCTGATTTGATGGAGGAGAAGGACTCTCTTGGGGTGGTGGCAACGCGAGACTATTAGCCGACACTGTGTATCGATGCAATAATGTATGATGTGAGCGGCTGCACACTCGACATTTATTGGCTTTGCATTTTACAACAGCGTGGCCTTTTCGCAGAAAATTAATGCATAGGGATGCCGACTTAGCAAACTCAAACCTTTGCATCACCGAGAGACGCGAAAATGAAGGGCAATTTGACACTACATGGTCTCCTGAATTGCAGTAGCTACAAGTTTGCTGAGTTCTACTGTTGGTGGAAGTGGAAGAACAAGCAAATGAACTGCGATTATGTTGCTTGCTTGGCATGACTTTGTCTTGCCTTGGCTTGGTCGATTCTTCAGCAGACAGATGCTGGTATCGACGATTCAAGACTTTCTCAAAGTCGGACCAAAGCGGCAACTTCTCATAAGTAAGCTGTTCATCCCACTTTTGTTTCGTCACTGGGTCGACTCTGTTTAAAACGAGATGAATGAGCATTGCATTCGAAATTTTTGTATCATCTCCGATCGACAGTAACGATCCGTAAATCGACGAAACAGTATCGATTAGAGTTCTTAGAGATGATGCAGATTGATGCGACATTCTCGGCAGATTGAACAATGTGGAAATATTATTCGTGAAAATCAAATAATCGTTGTCATATACTCGTTTTAGGCCAGCCATGGCCTTTTCATAATTTGCCTCGGTGACTTGGAACGCCTTTATTGTTCCTAATGCTTCATCAGAGAGGCACGAAATCAAATGATTAAATTTTTCGATCACCGGTATGCTGTTGTCGCTATGGACTAGTCTTTCAAAAAGGCTAATGAAATTTTTGAATTCCTAGTGTTTACCACTAAATTTGGATAATGCCAATTTCGGAAGTCTAGCATGAGTTGGGGCTGAAGAAGACACTGGCTTCGTCTCGATTGCTGCATCAACGGCGGCGATAAGCGACATTATCATTCCTTTGGTGACAATTATCAGCTCTTCCAACTCGGCTGCATATTCATCATTACCTGTTATGTCCTCGATTTGTTCCTGCAAATGGTTAGCCTTTTCAATTGAAGCATTCAAACAATCTAATGTACATTGTAATTCCGGTAATTGCAAAGGAATCGACCCTTGATCTAATCGATCCTCTAAGCGGCGAATGCTTTTTACTCGACTTTTGAGCTTAATCTTTAAGTCTTCAAGAGTGGATTTACTTTTTTCTGCCATAATGTTTGTGTATGAAGATTTTACGCAACAAAGCACTATTATTTCTATTTATTTATTTATTATTATTATTATTTTTTTTTTAAATGTTTGAACGAGAACGATAATCGAAAACGAATTTGAATTGAATGTCGAGGCACGAGGTATCAAGGGAAAGAGTAGTTGCAAGTGACGGGCGAAAACAATATACACCTTAGATATAGGGTAGCGCGTCACTTGACAAGTAACAGCCGAAAACAATATACCCGTTAGATACAGGGTAGCGCGTCGCTTGGCGAACCGTTAAGCTCAAGAGCGGCAACGAAAATTCTCCCAACAAATACAACGCAAGCAGCAGTGGAGAAGCGAAAGCGAAAACGAAATAATGCACCGGTGCTGCTGCTTGTATGTATGTGTGGATATTTTCTATACGCCGTGGATCTATACGATCCTAACAAAGTAGTATTGTCTACGATATTTTTGCCTGAAACTAATATAGCACCATCCTGAATGATGTCTATTTCTTTGTTTTTTCCCTTTTTTTAGTGCAGTTGGCTTTAAAGCCATTAAGTAAATTGGTGAAACAGGTATTCCTTAAATTTATTTGTGCGTAATTGTTAAAAGTTTCACTTTTAAAATTATTCATTAAATAGTATTTCTCCTTACATTCACAAACTTTTTCACTTATAACTAACATTCCATCATTTTGTGAGATGGCTCTTGCATGGTAAAACTTGCAAATATCTTTAATTTGAGGATATTTTATGTAAATGATTATTAAATCTGCATTTCGAATTATTTTAACCGTTGCAATGTCCAGCAGATCAGACAGTTCAACATTATGTTTTTCATGCTTATAAATGTCCTCTATTTCGTTTTTATTTAAAATTTTTGTATTGAAAATGTTTACTTTTAAGATGGTTATGGTATCAACTAAATTTAGTAGGTCAAAAGTTATTAATTTTAAACGATGCTTTCTCAGTATCGTTTCTTCATTGAAGATGACATTTTTTAATGAATTTGATAGCAATTCAATTTCTTTGAAAAATTTGGAATTTATTACAAATTGTTTATTATTATTAATTATTAATTCATTTACTTTATTTTGTATTTTCAAAAAGTCGTCATGATCAGGGCTGCCTGCTATCCATTTCCAAATGGTACCTAATTCATTAATTCCCCTTTCATTCCGTTTTGGAACTAATTCTGAAATCATTAATTTTAATAGACTTAAGTCCATTGATATTTCCCACTCATCGTCTGAATTAATTGATTTGTTGACATATTTGGATTCTTTATCAATTATCTCTCTATAAAAACTCAAATTAGTAATATGGAAAAGTTCAGCGTATGTTTCATAAGTGTAAACGTCTCTGTCGTCTTTGAGCAATAGATAGTCACTATGCGTATAGTCAATTACTTCCGAAGTCGTCAATATAACAAAAGTCAGTATTAGTATATTCGCATACATTTTCTGGAAGAAATATTTAATATTTGATGTTATCTTTATGTATAATTCTGCTTCTATTGTTGATTATAATTTTATTCGGTCGATTTTCCTTAACTACCTGCTTTTTGTATCGGGATTGAAGTTTATTTCTTTCCCCGAATTTCTTTTCATAAACTACTTCTCCTATTTTATAATCTTTTTCTCTTCTATCTTTGTTATGTAGCTTAAGCATTTTGGTCTGAGCTTTCTTAAGTAATATTGTGTTCTATTTTGTTATATAATATGTCATATGGCATTTGATTGGTCGTTGAATGTATCGTCAGGTTATATTTCAGTGCCGCCCTTATTATTATTTCTGAATAATCTGTTAGATTTAGTTCATCCTTGATGCACCGCGCTATTTCTGTTAGTGTGGAATGTACCCTTTCTACCTGACCATTTGAGGTGCTGTGTCTGGGATCAGCATAATAAATAGTTAAGTTACTTCTTTGTATGAATGATCTAAATTGTGCTGAAGTAAAGCTTGGTTCGTTGTCAGTCATTAATGATGTTGCTAACGGAAAGTGTTGCAAAATTTCCATTACCTTATTTTCAATGTTTAATTTACTTTGAATTTCCTTGACCACCAAGTATTTGGAATAAGAATCTATACAAGTTATGAATGTTAGGTTTTGGGCATAGTAGATGTCTAAGTGTAATTGATCTCCTTCTTTTGCTGGAATGGGAGCTTCCCCAATTGGAATTTTTACAGGGTGTCTGTGATATTTGTTTTTGTTACAGATCTCACAATTTTTTATATATTCTTTTAATTTTTTGTGCAGGTTTGGCTAATAATACAGCTTAGTTATTTGTTTGTAATTTTCGTCTAGTCCTCTATGGGCTCTGCAATGTGTTTCTTCTATAATTATAGCTTTATCTTCTGAATTTACTACATCTTGGAGGAACTTTCTCGTGAAGAGAAATTTATTTATGAAGTTTTCCTTTAGCTTATTTTGGATAAGGTATAAATCTTCTAAAGTGCAGTGTATTCCTGTGGTTAAGTGAGGCTGAATAAATTCTTTTAAAATGATTAGCAAATTGTCAACCGTATCAAATTCAATAATATGTCGGGTATTTTCATAAACTCTTACTAACTCATGAACTGTGAATCTCCCTTGCGCTAATAGTAGCTGCTGTTTAAATTGGTTTAGAGGCTTGCTAGTATCTTGAATGACGTTTTCAAAACTACTCTCTGCTGAATGCTGAGTATTTATGTCTGATTCTGATTCTGTCTGGTCGACATCACTATCTGTCATATGATTTATTTTAATCCGAGATAAAGCGTCCGCTACTACGTTAGTTGAGCCTGGCTTATAAATGATTTTTGATTTAATACCAACGTTTCATTTCAACATTTGGATTTTTTTGCGACATTGCAAAGGACAAAGGTTGGTGATCTGTATGTATTTCAATTCCACTCACTCCGTATAAATAATTTCGCAAATTTTTTAATGCCCATACAATAGCTAATAATTCCTTTTTATTAGTAGCATATAATTGCTCGGTTTTACTTAAAGTTTTAGAAATAAATGTTATGGGACTCCCATCTTCCGACAAAACCGCACCTATTGCTATGTCCGATGCATCTGTGGTTAATGTGAATTTTTTATTGTAATCTGGTTGTACTAATTCAATATGTGCTATTAAACTGTCCTTTAAATTATTAAATGCTCCAATTGCTGGTTCATCCAGCTGTATTAATGTTTTCTTGGATGCCCTTCGTGAAACTTTCCCATTTACTCCACTCAGATATTTTGTTAAAGGTTTGGCAATTGTGGCATAACTTCGGACAAATTTTCTGTAATACCCTGTTAGTCCTAAGAAGCTACGTAGCTCTCTGATATTTTTAGGAATGGGATAGTTTTGTATTGCGGAGATTTTGTCTGGATCTGTTTTAATGATATTTTGGGAAACAATGTATCCCAGAAATTTGGTTTCCAATTGAAAGAATTTAGACTTTTCTAGGGAAATTTTCATGTTAGCGTTTTGCAATATCTGTATTATATGAATTAGATCTTTATAATGCTGTTCTATAGTTTTTGAAAATATTATTATATCGTCCATATAAACGTGACAAGTTTTCCCAACTTGTTCTCTAAGTATATCGTCCATTGCCCTTTGGAAAATTCTGGGAGCGTTCGTCAATCCCATAGGCATTCTTAGAAATTCATATTTGCCGTTATTTATGGAAAAAGATATTTTTTCAATATCTGATTCCCTCATTAAAATCTGATAGAAACCTGACTCTAAATCAATGGCCGAGAAATACTTTGCCTTACCTAAATTGGCAAGGATTACTGAAGGATCTTGCATAGGGTATCTATCCGGTATGGTGTTTTCATTAAGTTTCTTAAAGTCTATTACTAATCTATGTTTAGGAGTTCCGTCCTCATTTACTCCCTTCTTGGGTACTACTATTACCGGTGAATTTTATGGGCTTTTACTAGGTCTGATTATACCTTCATCTAACATTTTACTTATTTCTTTATTAACGAAATCGTTAACCGAATAAGCGTATGGATACTGCTTGCCATATACCGGTCTATCATGTTCAGTGTTAATCTCTCCTTTTATATCCGTTCTGAACGGTAACTGTAAATCTATATTGGCATGGTCTTCTTCGATGATAGATACCATTTTCTCTCTGAGATTTTCTAAATTGTCCTCTTTGTAGGTTATTGTGTTATACAATTTCATTTTTTTCAATTCTGAATTTGCATAACTTTGAATGTCGGATATTTCTACGACGGCGTGTTCAGGATTTTTGCATCCCAAACTTTTAAATGGTTCATTGTCGGATAATTCAACGATGGCGTGTTCAGGATTCTTTAATCCCAAACTATTCAAACTTTTAGTGTCGGATAATTCAACGACGGCGTGCTCAGGATATTTTAATCCCAAACTGTTAAAACTTTGGATGTCGGATAATTCAACGACGGCGGGTTCAGGATATTTGAATCCCAAACTATTGACGGATAATTCTTCGTCGGCGTGCTCAGGATTTTTTGATCCCAAGCTATATAAACTTCCTTTTACCTTTACTGAATCACTTTTCATTTCTTTTTCTTCTTCAAAATATTTTTTTATTATATATTCCTTCAATGGAAGGATGGTTTTTCCTTCTATAAAGGTTAATTTGTTTAAAGAAACGACCTCGTCATATATTAGTTTCTCTTCATTGTCTTTATAACTTAAAGTCCCCTTTCCTGTATCAATAACAGCTCCGATTCTCTTTAATAGGTTAAATCCTATTAGTAAATCTGCCTCCATTCCATCTATTTCGTAAAACACTTGTTTTGTGTTGAAAATAGTTATATTATGGAAATATTTAATTATTAAAAACCCATTTACTGTAGCAACTTTCTTGTAAATTGATAATTCTTTTTTATTTTCGTAAATTCCCATTTTTATATAACAGGAAGTTGCTCCCGTATCTATCAGAACTTTTAATTCTCTGTTTATTTTTTTATCTACTCTTTTTAAGTAGGGCAGTCCTACTTCGGGGGCTGATCTAAAAAATGGTCCTCCTCAATGTTATTTATCCGCATTGCTTTATTAGCTGGTTGTTCCGACGTTTCATTTGGCTTTCGTTTCTGCGCTTGATTTGCGTTAGACTGATTATTCGGTACTACGTTTGCCCTAAAATGCTGAGCTTGGTTATAATTGTTATTATTTCTCCTATAATAACCGTTAGTATTCTCCCGATAATTTCTATTATTATTATTATTATTATTATTTCCCCTGAATTGATTGCTGTTCTGTCGGTTCTGGATTTGTATCGATTCGTCTACATCCATTGGTTCTGGGGCCTGATTTTGTTGTCTACTACCCAAGAAATAGGGTTGTCCCCATGACATGTTATTCCTCTGAAAATCCCTTTTTTGGTCGAATGGTGAACTATTAGTCCTTGGTTGTCGTTGGTTGAATCTTAAGGTATTGTAATTATTATGCCCTGAGTTTCTGGGGCCACTGAATTGGTAGGCAAATTGGGCCCGAATGTTATTTGATTGCAATTCCTGTACCTTTGCCAAGGCATTCGGTAAATCTGGGGGATTCAATGACAATAGGATTTCTGCAATGCCGCCGTTTAGGCCAGTGACAAAAATGCGTAAGGCATTGTCTCTAATTTTTTTATTTGATTCTTTGGTGATTTCACTGTCCTTTCCGTGAGTCATTATTGTCTTATTTATTAACAAGGTCATTTTCTTGTTAACCTCGTTATAGAAATCTATAATTGAAAGGTTCCCTTGTCGGAGAACGCTTAACTCCTGTTCTATTATGTAAATTGGTCTCTTGTCACTATAAACAAAGTCAAGTCGTGAAAGTATGGCATCAAAATTTAAAACTGTCCCGTGGTTGGTCAGTGCGTCATGTGCTGGTCCTGTTATTTTGTTTCTCAAAATTGTTAATGCAATATAATATTGCTTACTTCCTTTCTTATATAACTTCACTGCAGTTTCTGCAGCTTCCCTCCATCCTACGTATTGGTTTAATCCACCATTGAAAATTGGTAGGGATTCTATTACCTTTAATGTGGTGTCATCTTTTATTGTCTCGTCTATTGTTTCTGCCTGATAATCTGATACCTGATCGGATTTAGTTTCTATTTGTTGTTTTAAATTTACAATTTGCTCTTGTACTTGTGAAATTTGAAGTGCTATCAATTGTTTGACCAGATCTGCAGTGAGATCGGTCCTTGTTTGAGAGTTAATCATTTTTAGTTTTTCAAAATCTAAAGTTAGTTGATCCACCTTAAATTTTTCTTATATGTTAGTTGATCCACCTTAAATTTTTCTTATATGTTTGTTTTTATAATCTAATATAACCTAGTTGAACTTATATATTTTTTAATACAACTTTTGCTCACGAACTATCCGGTAGGGGTCGTCCTTCTTAGTTTGGCTGACAGATCTTCGAACGGGTCTTCCTTCTTGATTTGGCTGACAGGTCTTCGAACGGGTCTTCCTTCTTAAATTTCTTTTCTTAACTGGGTCTTCTGGGGGTCTTCCTTCTTTGGTTTCGCTGATAGTTTCACTTTCTTTGTATTTTGTTTTGGTTGGTTTTGTTTAAAAACTTTGGGTTTTTTTGGTTTTTTTGTATTTTTGAATTGTCTTGATTAGCTTTTGTATTTATTTGTATTTTGTATTGTATTTGTATTGTATATTGTATTTATTTTTGCACACCCTAAGCTCCGGTTTGTTTCCTTTTTATCTCACTTTTTTTATCTTATATAACACAGTCACTCCGCGTTTTTAAATTTGAAGGATTTATTCCATTAATTAATTGTCCTTCGGGTTTTTATATACAACGTCGCCCCACGTTGGGCGCCAATTAAATAACTGCGGTAGCGGATTGTGTTTTTAAAAAGTTTTTATTTTACTTCGAACTTCACTGATATAGATTTAAGTAGAGGGTCACAAAGGAATTCCGGGCCAAGGGATTGCGCGATCTTAATTATACCCGATACTCAAAATGAGTATTGGGGTATATTAGATTTGTGGTAAAAGTGGATGTGTGTAACGTCCAGAAGGAATCGTTTCCGACCCCATAAAGTATATATATTCTTGATCAGCATCAATAGCCGAGTCGATTGAGCCATGTCTGTCTGTCCGTCTGTCCGTCCGTCCGTCTGTCCGTCTGTCCGTCCCCTTCAGCGCCTAATGCTCAAAGACTATAAGAGCTAGAGCAACGATGTTTTGGATCCAGACTTCTGTGATATGTCACTTCTACAAAAATATTTCAAAACTTTGCCCTGCCCACTTCCGCCCCCACAAAGGGCGAAAATCTGTGGCATCCACAATTTTAAAGATACGAGAAAACTAAAAACGCAGAATCGTAGAGAATGACCATATCTATTAGACTGCGGAATCTGAATTGGATCGTATTATTATTATAGCCAGCATCAAGAATACAATTTCATTTTTTCTCGCCCTGTCTCTCTCTAACACACACGTAGCATAGGCGGCTTTGCTTAGAGTAAAACATTAGCGCCTAGATCTCAGAGACTATAAAAGCTAGAGCAACCAAATTTGGTATCCACACTCCTAATATATCGGACCGAGACGAGTTTGTTTCAAAATTTCGCCACACCCCCTTCCGCCCCCGCAAAGGATGCAAATCTGGGGATATTCACAAATCTCAAAGACTATTAACGCTAGAGTAACCAAATTTGGAATCCGCACTTCTCTTAGATCTCACTATAAAACGTGTATCTCAAAATTTCGCCCCACCCCCTTCCGCCCACACAAATGACGAAAATCTGTTGCATCCACAATATTGCAGATTCGAGAAAACTAAAAACGGGGAATCATAGATAACGACCATATCTATCAGATTGCTGAATCTGGATCAGATCAGATAATTTTTGTAGCCAAAAGGAACAAATCAATTTGCAGTGGCTACGCAGCGCGTGACATCACGCTCAGACTGATTTTCTGTCTCTCTCGCACGCACTCTTTGTCGTGTCGTTTAATATTAGCGGCGTCTGCCGGAGGAAAGCCATACTGACTTAGTATCGGGTATAACTGTAGAGTTGCGGTGTCCGCAGCAACTCACAACGTTCCCCCTCGTTTTTAGCTAGACTTTGCGGTGTCGCTGCTGGATCAAGACTGACTTGAACTTTCTGATCTTTGCATCGTTGATCCCTTTCGGGAATCGTTTTTCTATAAACATTTCAATTGATTTCGCCATCCCGAGTATTGGATTTCGTCATCCAAAGAGAGAACTGTAAAATGCCTAAAGTGCAGGATCTGCAGAGAGCCGGGAGTGAGATTGTTTATGAGAAGCCGGGTGTGGGCAAACATTGGTTTTCCATTTAGGCGAGTGTCAAAGATTGGGATTGCGGCGGGGGCGCTTGAGATTGTACATCTTAGAAATCACTTAGGCGGAGGCCCAAGATTGAAATTGTTTTCGTTTTGGAAAGCCAAAGATTGTTTACAACTCGTATAAGAGCTCAATAGAATTGGGTACGTTAACTTGTACATATAACTGTTGCGTCCAAATAGCGGTTCACATATGTCTGTATGTGTCGATATGTATGTATTTATGTGTGTTTAGTTATATTTATGCCATTACTAATAAAATACATGCAATCAAGCTCAACTATATGTATATCATACGTCTGTGCCTAGAATTGAAGGCGATGTGCAATGTTTTCAGCACAAGACACCTCAAAGAGAGATCTGAATGTCTTTTGCTCAGCCTTCAATTTTCTGCACAAATACCTCTGATTCCTCTTTTGGATCTTTGAATCCAACTGCTACTTTCCTGTCTTTATCGCAGGGCATCCCTCGGCGGTAGCAGAAATATGCACAAAAATTATTGTTGGCGCGACCGACGCGATGATATATTTTACAAATTGATTGCCGATTGCACACACACACGACGCGGGCAACGAATATGTTTGCATATGTATACTGCAATTTCTTGTGTTACTGTCACTTATTGTTGTTGCCTATAATTCACTTTACAGTCCACCCGGGGGCGCCATGAAAAATTAGAAGAGTTTTTATACCCGATACTCAAAATGAGTATTGGGGTATATTAGATTTGTGGTAAAAGTGTGTAACGTCCAGAAGGAATCGTTTCCGACCCCATAAAGTATATATATTCTTGATCAGCATCAATAGCCGAGTCGATTGAGCCATGTCTGTCTGTCCGTCTGTCCGTCCGTCCGTCTGTCCGTCTGTCCGTCCCCTTCAGCGCCTAATGCTCAAAGACTATAAGAGCTAGAGCAACGATGTTTTGGATCCAGACTTCTGTGATATGTCACTGCTACAAAAATATTTCAAAACTTTGCCCCGCCCACTTCCGCCCCCACAAAGGGCGAAAATCTGTGGCATCCACAATTTTAAAGATACGAGAAAACAAAAAACGCAGAATCGTAGAGAATGACCATATCTTTTAGACTGCAGAATCTGAATTAGATCGTATTACAATTATAGCCAGCATCAAGAAAACAATTTCAATTTTTCTCGCCCTGTCTCTCTCTAACACACAGGTAGCATAGGCGGCTTTGCTTAGAGTAAAACATTAGCGCCTAGATCTCAGAGACTATAAAAGCTAGAGCAGCCAAATTTGGTATCCACACTCCTAATATATCGGACCGAGACGAGTTTGTTTCAAAATTTCGCCACACCCCCTTCCGCCCCCGCAAAGGATGCAAATCTGGGGATGTTCACAAATCTCAGAGACTATTTAAGCTAGAGTAACCAAATTTGGTATCCACACTCCTAATATATCGGACCGAGACGAGTTTGTTTCAAAATTTCGCCACACCCCCTTCCGCCCCCGCAAAGGATGCAAATCTGAGGATATTCACAAATCTCAGAGAGTATTAAGGCTAGAGTAACCAAATTTAGTGTCCGTACTCCTGTTAGATCTCACTATAAAACGTATATCTCAAAATTTCGCCCCACCCCCTTCCGCCCACACAAATGACGAAAATCTGTTGCATCCACAATATTGCAGATTTGAGAAAACTAAAAACGCAGAATCATAGATAACGACCATATCTATCAGATTGCTGAATCTGAATCAGATCAGATCATTTTTATAGCCAAAGGAAACAAATCAATTTGCAGTGGCTACGCAGCGCGTGACGTCACGCTCAGACTGATTTTCTGTCTCTCTCGCACGCACTCTTTGTCGTGTCGTTTAATATTAGCGGCGTCTGCCGGAGGAGAGCCATACTGACTTAGTATCGGGTATAGCCGTAGAGTTGCGGTGTCCGCAGCAACTCACAACGTTCCACCTCGTTTATTTTCGTAAATTCCTTTTTTTATATAACAGGAAGTTGCTCCCGTATCTATCAAAACTTTTAATTCTCTGTTTATTTTTTTATCTACTCTTTTTAAGTAGGGCAGTCCTACTTCGGGGGCTGATCTAAAAAATGATCCTCCTCAATGTTATTTATCCTCATTGCTTTATTAGCCGGTTGTTCCGACATTTCGTTTGGCTTTCGTTTCTGCGCTTGATTGTCGTTAGACTGATTATTCGGTACTACGTTTGCCCTAAAATGATGAGCTTGGTTATAACTGTTATTATTTCTCCTATAATAACCGTTAGTATTCTCCCGATAATTTCTATTGTTATTATTTCCCCTGAATTGATTGCTGTTCTGTCGGTTCCGGATTTGTATCGATTCGTCTACATCCATTGGTTCTGGGGCCTGATTTTGTTGTCTATTACCCAAGAAATAGGTTTATCCCCAAGACATGTTATTCCTCTGAAAATCCCTTTTTTGGTCGGATGGTGAACTATTAGTCCTAGGTTGTCGTTGGTTGAATCTTAAGGTATTGTAATTATTATTCCCTGAATTTCTGGGACCGCTGAATTGGTAAGCAAATTGGGCCCGAATGTTATTAGATTGCAATTCCTGTACCTTTGCCAAGGCATTCGGTAAGTCTGGGGGATTTAATGAAAATAGGATTTCAGCAATGCCGCCGTTTAGGCCAGTGACAAAAATGCGTAAGGCATTGTCTCTAATTTTTATACCCGATACTCAAAATGAGTATTGGGGTATATTAGATTTGTGGTAAAAGTGGATGTGTGTAACGTCCAGAAGGAATCGTTTCCGACCCTATAAAGTATATATATTCTTGATCAGCATCAATAGCCGAGTCGATTGAGCCCTGTCTGTCTGTCCGTCCGTCCGTCTGTCCGTCTGTCCGTCTGTCCGTCCCCTTCAGCGCCTAATGCTCAAAGACTATAAGAGCTAGAGCAACGATGTTTTGGATCCAGACTTCTCTGATATGTCACTGCTCCAAAAATATTTCAAAACTTTGCCCCGCCCACTTCCGCCCCCACAAAGGGCGAAAATCTGTGGCATCCACAATTTCGACGATACGAGAAAACTAAAAACGCAGAATCGTAGAAGATGATTATATCTTCTAGAGTGCAACATCTGAACCAGATCGTATAATTATTACAGCCAGAATCACGAAAACAATTTCACTCTTTCTCGCTCTGTCTCACTCTAACACACAGGTTTCATGGTCGGTTTTGCCAATTGCAAAATATGAGTTCAAGGATCTCAGAACCTATAAAAGCCAGAGCAACCAAATTTGGTATCCACACTCCTGTGATATCGGACCTTGACCGTTTCCTGTCCAAATTTCGCCACACCCCCTTCCGCCCCCGCAAAGGACGAAAATCTGAGGCAACCACAAATCTCAGAGACTATTAAGGCTAGAGTAACCAAATTTGGTACACACACTCCTTTAAGATGTCACTATAAAACGTATATCTCAGAATTTCGCCCCACCCCCATCCGCCCCCACAAAGGACGAAAATCTGTTGCATCCACAATATTGCAGATTTGAGAAAACTAAAAACGCAGAATCATAGATAATGACCATATCTATTAGATTGCTGAATCTGGATCAGATCAGATCATTTTTATAGCCAAAAGGAACAAATCAATTTGCAGTGGCTACGCAGCGCCCGACGTCACGCTCAGACTGATTTTCTGTCTCTCTCGCACGCACTCTTTGTCGTGTCGTTAAATATTAGCGCCATCTGCCGGAGGAGAGCCATACTGACTTAGTATCGGGTATAACCGTAGAGTTGCGGTGTCCGCAGCAACTCACAACGTTCCCCCTCGTTTTATTTGATTCTTTGGTGATTTCACTGTCCTTTCCGTGAGTCATTATTGTCTTATTTATTAACAAGGTCATTTTCTTGTTAACCTCGTTATAGAAATCTATAATTGAAAGGTTCCCTTGTCGGAGAACGCTTAACTCCTGTTCTATTATGTAAATTGGTCTCTTGTCACTATAAACAAAGTCAAGTCGTGAAAGTATGGCATCAAAATTTAAAACTGTCCCGTGGTTGGTCAGTGCGTCATGTGCTGGTCCTGTTATTTTGTTTCTCAAAATTGTTAATGCAATATAATATTGCTTACTTCCTTTCTTATATAACTTCACTGCAGTTTCTGCAGCTTCCCTCCATCCTACGTATTGGTTTAATCCACCATTGAAAATTGGTAGGGATTCTATTACCTTTAATGTGGTGTCATCTTTTATTGTCTCGTCTATTGTTTCTGCCTGATAATCTGATACCTGATCGGATTTAGTTTCTATTTGTTGTTTTAAATTTACAATTTGCTCTTGTACTTGTGAAATTTGAAGTGCTATCAATTGTTTGACCAGATCTGCAGTGAGATCGGTCCTTGTTTGAGAGTTAATCATTTTTAGTTTTTCAAAATCTAAAGTTAGTTGATCCACCTTAAATTTTTCTTATATGTTAGTTGATCCACCTTAAATTTTTCTTATATGTTTGTTTTTATAATCTAATATAACCTAGTTGAACTTATATATTTTTTAATACAACTTTTGCTCACGAACTATCCGGTAGGGGTCGTCCTTCTTAGTTTGGCTGACAGATCTTCGAACGGGTCTTCCTTCTTGATTTGGCTGACAGGTCTTCGAACGGGTCTTCCTTCTTAAATTTCTTTTCTTAACTGGGTCTTCTGGGGGTCTTCCTTCTTTGGTTTCGCTGATAGTTTCACTTTCTTTGTATTTTGTTTTGGTTGGTTTTGTTTAAAAACTTTGGGTTTTTTTGTATTTTTGAATTGTCTTGATTAGCTTTTGTATTTATTTGTATTTTGTATTGTATTTGTATTGTATATTGTATTTATTTTTGCACACCCTAAGCTCCGGTTTGTTTCCTTTTTATCTCACTTTTTATACCCGATACTCAAAATGAGTATTGGGGTATATTAGATTTGTGGTAAAAGTGTATGTGTGTAACGTCCAGAAGGAATCGTTTCCGACCCCATAAAGTATATATATTCTTGATCAGCATCAATAGCCGAGTCGATTGAGCCATGTCTGTCTGTCCGTCTGTCCGTCTGTCCGTCCGTCCGTCCGTCCGTCTGTCCGTCTGTCCGTCTGTCCGTCCCCTTCAGCGCCTAATGCTCAAAGACTATAAGAGCTAGAGCAACGATGTTTTGGATCCAGACTTCTGTGATATGTCACTGCTACAAAAATATTTCAAAACTTTGCCCCGCCCACTTCCGCCCCCACAAAGGGCGAAAATCTGTGGCATCCACAATTTTAAAGATACGAGAAAACAAAAAACGCAGAATCGTAGAGAATGACCATATCTTATAGACTGCGGAATCTGAATTGGATCGTATTACTATTATAGCCAGCATCAAGAAAACAATTTCATTTTTTCTCGCCCTGTCTCTCTCTAACACACAGGTAGCATAGGCGGCTTTGCTTAGAGTAAAACATTAGCGCCTAGATCTCAGAGACTATTAAAGCTAGAGCAACCAAATTTGGTATCTACACTCCTAATATATCGGACCGAGACGAGTTTGTTTCAAAATTTCGCCACACCCCCTTCCGCCCCCGCAAAGGATGCAGATCTGGGGATATTCATAAATCTCAGAGACTATTAAGGCTAGAGTAACCAAATCTGGTATCCGCACTTCTGTTAGATCTCACTATAAAACCTTTATTTCAAAATTTCGCCCCACCCCCTTCCGCCCCCACAAAGGACGAAAATCTGTTGCATCCACAATATTGCAGATTTGAGAAAACTAAAAACGCAGAATCATAGATAACGACCATATCTATCAGATTGCTGAATCTGGATCAGATCAGATAATTTTTGTAGCCGACGTCACGCTCAGACTGATTTTCTGTCTCTCTCGCAAGCACTCTTTGTCGTGTCGTTTAATATTAGCGGCGTCTGCCGGAGGAGAGCCATACTGACTTAGTATCGGGTATAACCGTAGAGTTGCGGTGTCCGCAGCAACTCACAACGTTCCCCCTCGTTTTATCTTATATCACACAGTCACTCCGCGTTTTTAAATTTGAAGGATTTATTCCATTAATTAATTGTCCTTCGGGTTTTTATATACAACGTCGCCCCACGTTGGGCGCCAATTAAATAACTGCGGTAGCGGATTGTGTTTTTAAAAAGTTTTTATTTTACTTCGAACTTCACTGATATAGATTTAAGTAGAGGGTCACAAAGGAATTCCGGGCCAAGGGATTGCGCGATCTTAATTATACCCGATACTCAAAATGAGTATTGGGGTATATTAGATTTGTGGTAAAAGTGGATGTGTGTAACGTCCAGAAGGAATCGTTTCCGACCCCATAAAGTATATATATTCTTGATCAGCATCAATAGCCGAGTCGATTGAGCCATGTCTGTCTGTCTGTCTGTCCGTCTGTCCGTCTGTCCGTCCGTCCGTCTGTCCGTCTGTCCGTCCCCTTCAGCGCCTAATGCTCAAAGACTATAAGAGCTAGAGCAACGATGTTTTGGATCCAGACTTCTGTGATATGTCACTGCTACAAAAATATTTCAAAACTTTGCCCTGCCCACTTCCGCCCCCACAAAGGGCGAAAATCTGTGGCATCCACAATTTTAAAGATACGAGAAAACAAAAAACGCAGAATCGTAGAGAATGACCATATCTATTAGACTGCAGAATCTGAATTGGATCGTATTACTATTATAGCCAGCATCAAGAAAACAATTTCATTTTTTCTCGCCCTGTCTCTCTCTAACACACAGGTAGCATAGGCGGCTTTGCTTAGAGTAAAACATTAGCGCCTAGATCTCAGAGACTATAAAAGCTAGAGCAACCAAATTTGGTATCCACACTCCTAATATATCAGACCGAGACGAGTTTGTTTCAAAATTTCGCCACACCCCCTTCCGCCCCCGCAAAGGATGCAAATCTGGGGATATTCACAAATCTCAAAGACTATTAACGCTAGAGTAACCAAATTTGGAATCCGCACTTCTCTTAGATCTCACTATAAAACGTGTATCTCAAAATTTCGCCCCACCCCCTTCCGCCCACACAAATGACGAAAATCTGTTGCATCCACAATATTGCAGATTCGAGAAAACTAAAAACGGGGAATCATAGATAACGACCATATCTATCAGATTGCTGAATCTGGATCAGATCAGATAATTTTTGTAGCCAAAAGGAACAAATCAATTTGCAGTGGCTACGCAGCGCGTGACATCACGCTCAGACTGATTTTCTGTCTCTCTCGCACGCACTCTTTGTCGTGTCGTTTAATATTAGCGGCGTCTGCCGGAGGAAAGCCATACTGACTTAGTATCGGGTATAACTGTAGAGTTGCGGTGTCCGCAGCAACTCACAACGTTCCCCCTCGTTTTTAGCTAGACTTTGCGGTGTCGCTGCTGGATCAAGACTGACTTGAACTTTCTGATCTTTGCATCGTTGATCCCTTTCGGGAATCGTTTTTCTATAAACATTTCAATTGATTTCGCCATCCCGAGTATTGGATTTCGTCATCCAAAGAGAGAACTGTAAAATGCCTAAAGTGCAGGATCTGCAGAAAGCCGGGAGTGAGATTGTTTATGAGAAGCCGGGTGTGGGCAAACATTGGTTTTCCATTTAGGCGAGTGTCAAAGATTGGGATTCCGGCGGGGGCGCTTGAGATTGTACATCTTAGAAATCACTTAGGCGGAGGCCCAAGATTGAAATTGTTTTCGTTTTGGAAAGCCAAAGATTGTTTACAACTCGTATAAGAGCTCAATAGAATTGGGTACGTTAACTTGTACATATAACTGTTGCGTCCAAATAGCGGTTCACATATGTCTGTATGTGTCGATATGTATGTATTTATGTGTGTTTAGTTATATTTATGCCATTACTAATAAAATACATGCAATCAAGCTCAACTATATGTATATCATACGTCTGTGCCTAGAATTGAAGGCGATGTGCAATGTTTTCAGCACAAGACACCTCAAAGAGAGATCTGAATGTCTTTTGCTCAGCCTTCAATTTTCTGCACAAATACCTCTGATTCCTCTTTTGGATCTTTGAATCCAACTGCTACTTTCCTGTCTTTATCGCAGGGCATCCCTCGGCGGTAGCAGAAATATGCACAAAAATTATTGTTGGCGCGACCGACGCGATGATATATTTTACAAATTGATTGCCGATTGCACACACACACGACGCGGGCAACGAATATGTTTGCATATGTATACTGCAATTTCTTGTGTCACTGTCACTTATTGTTGTTGCCTATAATTCACTTTACAGTCCACCCGGGGGCGCCATGAAAAATTAGAAGAGTTTTTATACCCGATACTCAAAATGAGTATTGGGGTATATTAGATTTGTGGTAAAAGTGTGTAACGTCCAGAAGGAATCGTTTCCGACCCCATAAAGTATATATATTCTTGATCAGCATCAATAGCCGAGTCGATTGAGCCATGTCTGTCTGTCCGTCTGTCCGTCTGTCCGTCCGTCCGTCTGTCCGTCTGTCCGTCCCCTTCAGCGCCTAATGCTCAAAGACTATAAGAGCTAGAGCAACGATGTTTTGGATCCAGACTTCTGTGATATGTCACTGCTACAAAAATATTTCAAAACTTTGCCCCGCCCACTTCCGCCCCCACAAAGGGCGAAAATCTGTGGCATCCACAATTTTAAAGATACGAGAAAACAAAAAACGCAGAATCGTAGAGAATGACCATATCTTTTAGACTGCAGAATCTGAATTAGATCGTATTACAATTATAGCCAGCATCAAGAAAACAATTTCAATTTTTCTCGCCCTGTCTCTCTCTAACACACAGGTAGCATAGGCGGCTTTGCTTAGAGTAAAACATTAGCGCCTAGATCTCAGAGACTATAAAAGCTAGAGCAGCCAAATTTGGTATCCACACTCCTAATATATCGGACCGAGACGAGTTTGTTTCAAAATTTCGCCACACCCCCTTCCGCCCCCGCAAAGGATGCAAATCTGAGGATATTCACAAATCTCAGAGAGTATTAAGGCTAGAGTAACCAAATTTAGTGTCCGTACTCCTGTTAGATCTCACTATAAAACGTATATCTCAAAATTTCGCTCCACCCCCTTCCACCCACACAAAGGACGAAAATCTGTTGCATCCACAATATTGCAGATTTGAGAAAACTAAAAACGCAGAATCATAGATAACGACCATATCTATCAGATTGCTGAATCTGAATCAGATCAGATCATTTTTATAGCCAAAGGAAACAAATCAATTTGCAGTGGCTACGCAGCGCGTGACGTCACGCTCAGACTGATTTTCTGTCTCTCTCGCACGCACTCTTTGTCGTGTCGTTTAATATTAGCGGCGTCTGCCGGAGGAGAGCCATACTGACTTAGTATCGGGTATAGCCGTAGAGTTGCGGTGTCCGCAGCAACTCACAACGTTCCCCCTCGTTTTAATTGAATTACCGCAACTTTGGGTGGCTGTAATTTAAATTATTTATTTGGCGGGGCGAAAAAATTGATACGCTCGATCTAATTCAATGTTGGCGAACAACTATATTTTCTTCACAATTGCTCTAGCTAACCTACGGTGGCAAAGCGGGGCGAATTCGCCAAGAGCGAGAGAGCGAGCTTTTATTGCGCTCCCGCTTTGCCCTAGCCTAACTTACACTAGACTTCATAATTAAGATCAATAACTAATAATGGATGGTAGGTCACGCAACAATGATTCTGTTCTTCCGACTTTTTGTTCAACTTTCTGCTTCTACTTCCAACAACCGACTCCCATATCGATAACCCCTTATCGGTTAGGTCTTTTAAACATCGGTTAAGTCTGGTTATATCGGTTAGGTCTTATCGATGGTATCTTACGTTCAAATGTTAATTTAGATGGCATAGTGTTAACTGCTTGATACACTGTCCTTTACATTCGGCCCTCCTGCTCATCTTCATCTGTCCCAGATGATAATATATCCTCGTTCTCTGAGAAAAAACGCCATAGCTTCATATTGTCACTGCTCGTTGCGGTGATGTTTGGCCCCTCGACTTGAGCAACCTTTCTGACGTCGTAGCGACCGTTCCGCTTTACCTTGGTGACTTCATATGGGCCTAGATACTCGCTGGCCAGCTTGCGTCCTGCGACGAACTGCGTCCTCTTGATCGCGACCATGTCTCCTAGTCTGTAGCCGTGCTCAGGTCGTTATTTTTTTATTATAATTGCGCTTGTACAGCTCTTGCGCCTTCTCAATGTTTTGTTTCGCTTGGTCACGCAGTTCTTGGCGCTCGTTGTTAAACTTCATAACCAACTCCTCGTTGAGAACCTCCAATAGTCGACTTTCAGCTTGTCTGTGCATCTTTGTCCCAAACATGACCTCGAATGGCGACGACTTCAACGTAGAATGCACATGCGAATTAATCGCCATCTGAACCTGTGGCACATGCTTGTACCACTTCGTTGACTCCTGAGCTGAGAGCTTTGTGATGATACCCAAAATTGAACGGTTCACCCGCTCAATCTGACCGTTGCCTCTCGCCAGACCTGTCGTTGTACACACATGTTCGACTTTGTTCTCGTTGACAAGCTCGCTGAATGCGTTGGATGTAAACGCTGCTCCTCTGTCGCTGACTATGCGCTTGGGAAAACCAAACACAAATGACCAATCTCTCAGCCTCTTCACAACTTCCTCGTGACCTGTTGACTTAGTTGGGAACAGCCACACAAACTTGGAGAATGCATCTACCACAGCAAAAATGTACTTGTATTGCTTGGCTGTCGCATCCATTGGTTCCAAATGATCAACGTGCAGCGTGTATAGTGGTGTGTTACCCTTGTCAATGCAATGAAGATAGCCTTCTTGTTTGCCCAACTTT
This sequence comes from Drosophila persimilis, assembly GCF_003286085.1. Classification (NCBI taxonomy): domain Eukaryota; kingdom Metazoa; phylum Arthropoda; class Insecta; order Diptera; family Drosophilidae; genus Drosophila; species Drosophila persimilis. The sequence continues at coordinate 195,917 of NW_020825415.1, read as the reverse complement.
TTGCTGAAAATTATACAACTGATACAATTAGTAATCAACTTATTTACTTTCCGTTCAAGGTGCGGAATCCAGTATTGCTACTGAACTGTGTGCATTGTCTTCGCTGTGGAGAAATGACCAACTTCATGCGATCCTTGAATGATTTCCCTTTCCATCAGCCTTGGAATCACCAATACGTCATTGCCATTTACAGATTTGAAGAGAAGACCTCCTTTTAGCTTGTAGTCTTGATATGGGTGCTGCTTCAGGATCTCAACTGAGGCTTTGATGAAATCGTCATCCTGCTGTGCTTTCTTTATCCGAGCTGTTAGCTCCGTCGTCACGAATATGCATGTCTGCGGAAAACGACTGAGACAGTCCACGTGTCTCATTCTGTCCCCTGGGCGGTGTACTGCTTTGAATGTAAAGTCCTCCATATACAGAATCCACTGGGAAACTTCTCTGGGTATATCTGCTTTCGTTGTTGTCTGCTTAAACGCCGCACAGTCATTGGCAAGATCAAATTTGATCCCCAACAGGTAGTGACGAAACTTCTTGAGTGCGAGGTATGCAGCTTTGACCTCCAAATAGTAACTGTGACGTTTGGACTCAGCTTGTGTAGTCTTTTTACTCCAATAGTAAATCGGGTGGAAATTGCCATCAAACTGCTGCAACAAAACTGCTCCGAAACCTTCTTTGGATGCATCCGTGTGGAGTTCCGTTGGCGCTTCTCGTGAGTATACATGTAATACAGGTGTATTATTAAGGTTTGTAGCGACTGTTGCTCTGCTTCGCCAATGTTGAAAACTAAATTCGTGAGCGGCCGGGCAACTTGTGCATAGCCAGGGATGAACTTTCTGAAAAAGCCTGTGAGTCCCAGAAATACTTGAACTGCTTTAATGTCTTTTGGCGTAGCAAACCGACTGACAGCTGCTGTCTTCTCTTTGCCGGGCCAGATTCTCCCGTCCTCAATGATATGGCCCAGAAAGCTAATGCGTGGCTGCATGAAGCTACATTTCTTCCACTTGATCTTTAGGCCAAATTGCGCAGCTGTCTCCAGAACCAACTTCGTCTTCCTCATGCATACCTCGGGCGACGCGGCGTAAACAATTATGTCGTCCATATAAAGCTGCATAATGTCAGAGTTGATTAATTCTTCAAAAATATAGCTTACGAACCGAATGAACGCAGCTGGCGAGTTCTTGAATCCGAAAGGCGTTTTATTAAACTCGAATAATCCCTCCTTTGTGAGGAAGGCCGTATACGACTTGCTTTGCTCTTCCATAGGCACATGGAAAAATCCGTTTTCAAGGTCCATTATGGTAAGCCCCTTAGCCGACTGCAGCTTTTCCAAGACTTCCTCCATGATCGGGACTGGGAAGCAGTCCAGCAATACCATGCTGTTTAACTTCCTCTAGTCTACGCAAACTCTAAGTGTACCATCTTTTTTCTTCACGACGACAACTCTGCTCGCTACATTTGAAGACGACTTGCGCACGATTCCTTGCTCGATCCATTCTTCGACTTGCTTCTTTACGGCACTGGCTTCGTCTGTCGATAAACGACTCGGTGAGTGATGAAACGGCTTGATTACTCCGTCGGGAACTATCTTCAGTTGAATTGGAGACTGCTTTGCAACTTCTGTGGGCATTTGGTAACTGTTTCTTATCATCTGTTCAACGTCTTTTCGATATTGCGGTGGAGCTACAAAGGATGACTCTTCAGTTACATTATATATAAGAGCATGCTCATCTGTTGGCACAGGATCTGCGTCATGCTTCAAGAACGTGTATCCTTGCATATCAGCGACGAAACGGAACTTTTTAATGAAATCATGCCCCAAAAGTGCGTCGAAATCAATCTGGCTACTGGGGACTACTAAAAACTTCTGTGTGGTCTGCAACTTATCCACCGTAACTTCTGCATTAAAGTATCCAACAGGCTTTGTTGATATCTGACCCAGACCGCGCAACACAGTTGTGCACTTCAAAAGTTTAACGTTTTTCATGGTCTTCAACATACTCTCTTTGATTATAGTTACATCTGACCCTGTATCCACAAGACAGTCAACTACAATGCCGTTTATTTGAATTTTTTTCATGCGACTGCGATCCAAAATGACGCGAACTTTATCAACTTTATCAGCTTCATAAGGACAGTTACGCGAAATGTGACCATTCTGATTGCACTTAAAACACTTCGTTTCGGCTTTGCAGTCTTTGCGTTTGTGTTCTCTTGATCCACAGTTATAGCAATATTCTTTTTTACCGCTTTGCCCACTTTGCTGCTTGAAACTCGTTTTATGCTGTTCGTTATTGTCCTTCTTCTCCGATATGTTCAAAGGATCATAGATATCTAACTCTTCTTTCAAGGCCCTGAAGGTCTTACAGCGATACATGGCATACTTATACTCTTTTCTTATGTCCAGACCGTTCACAATATGGCTTATAACAGCCGCGTCTTCAACATGTCCGACTGCTGCTATTTTTCTCATCTGCAGCAAGTACTCGTGCATCGACTCACTACTCTTCCTCTTTCTTTCTTGCAGCAGCTTATGAATATCTGCACTGATATAGATACATGTGAATTCATCAAATAATACGTTCTTGAGTTCCTCATAGGTGCACACGCATTCTGCTTCAAGGAAAAGCTTAGCTGCACCGGTCATTTTTCCTCTGGCCTGCACATACTTTTGCTTTTCAGTAAGCTCATATGCGTCGGCATTTTTTTCAAAAATCTCAAACCATTTTTCTATGGGAACCGATTTGTAAAACTTTTGTAAAATTATCTGCAGCGATCTTCATTTCTCGTTGCTCATCGCAAAGCACTTTCAAACTTAGCAACTTTATCATTTGATCAATCTTGTCATCAGTATTGTTTTCCGCATTTTCTAAATCTTCCATCTCGTTTGCACTCGGGCGCGACGTTCCTGGTACAGCTTCTTCCTTCTCTCTCTCTTTCCAGTGCAACGGCGGCGGTGTTTGCATCATTTTGCGGCTCTTTTCGACTTGTGTCTGTGTACCCGACGAGTGCTTGTCTTTTCTGTTTATAAGGGTGTATCACACACAACGTGTCTGTGCGCTGCGGCGCGACAATGAATTTCACAATTTTCCAACCGAATTAAACGACTGATCTTTTATTAAAATCGTCTACTGTTATGCTCACAGAATTTTGATTGTTCAACTTAATGTTTATAGCCACCAACAACAACTTTACAACTTTTTGTAGCTACAAACAACAACTTGCATCAGCTTCTGCTTTCTTCTGTTTTTCTTTTTCACACACTCTGAGCTCTTTATTCGACGCGGACGAGCCCCCAAATGTAAGATTAATATTAAAGTATCGTTTATTAATAATGTTTTGATCGAAAAAGAGTACAAAGTGTTTGATTTAAGATGTGCAATTAATGATTCTGTTCTTCCGATTTATTGTTCAATTTTCTGCTTCTACTTCCAACAACCGACTCCCATATCGATAACCCCTTATCGGTTAGGTCTTTTAAACATCGGTTAAGTCTGGTTATATCGGTTAGGTCTTATCGATGGTATCTTACATTCAAATGTTAATTTTGATGGAATAGTGTTAACTGCTTGATACACTGTCCTTTACATATATAGGTATGAACCTCTATCATCAGCTCACTGGATGGAATTGAGTCTGTAGAAGTTGGCTTGAGCAGGTGTCAAAATAAAGGACCCGGTGACTTCATCAGCCTGCTGCAGTCTCAGAGGAAGTATAAAGCCGCACCGTAAGTGAGTAAGTATTCGATTGTTGCAAATTGCTTCGCCTATATGCTTCCAGAGGGCGTGTCTTTCGGTGTGCGCCTTTCCACCATTGGCACACTGAACGGCGGTGAAATTTCAGAAGGTGACCTGGGAGCGGTCTGAGTAAATGCCACGTGACGTCATTAGGCTACTGCAACTGCCATGGATCCAGCATTAGGCCAATGAGAAGAAGATTCACCAGTGGCTTTTGTAACTGTTGGACAGGCCTTCGTTGGATGCTGGATATACTGCGGTGCGGATTTGTCGAGCCAGTCAAAAGGCGATTCCAGGGGCGGAAATGTGCATCGGCAATGGACGAGGCACCTTATGGTGCAAAAGGGAGCATTGCAGCCGGCTCGCTGCGCCCAGCCAGAAAATTCGCAACAGGATAGCTGGCCACCGGATGGACTACTCGCCTCCGCTTTCGCCGTGGATTTACCAGGAGGCCGTCAGTATCTGTGCTGTTTGCCGGTAGATAGAAGTAAGCAGAGGCCGCTCGCTGCAGGCGGCCATAGGAATTACAGCAGGATGGCAGGCCAACGGATGGACTGCTGGGCGTCAGATTTGCCTTGGATGCACCAAGAGGCCGTCAGTAGCTGTGATATTTGCCTGTAAATAAAGGTAAGCAGAATTATTGCCATCCAGATTGGCATTTATGATATTTTGTCTTCTTTTAGGTATTGGAGTGGCCATAGCTTTTGGTTGTGCAGCTTCTACACACACAGATGAGGCTTCCTGGTGCGGATTTGTGCGGGCTCGGCTTTCTTCGGTGGCAAATGCTGCGTCCATCTCGTCGTCGAGCTCCTTCTCAAGTTGCTGCTGCAGGGACTTCATCTGCTCTTCGAGAAGCTGCTCTGGAGTAGGCGGAGGGAATTCGTGTGGTTCAAGCGGAGTCATTATGAGCCTTTGTATGTATTCGGGCTCAAAACGAATCTTCTGCGCCATTTCTAATCGATTCATTTCTCCTCTCCTGAGACATTGCGCCATACGATTAACCCAGATTATTGAGGGTCTCTCCTGCGAAATACCAAGGGCTATGCGACGCTCTTGTTCAAGGCGTTTCCGTTCGACTTGGGACTCCCGGAGTTGGCGCTGTTGTTCAATTTCAAGCTGCTCGTGTCTGATTAAAGTTGGCAGCAGTAGTTGTTGTTGTGCTGCCTGCTGCAGGAGTTGTTGTTGGAGAGGCCGAAAGTGAGTTTTCAGCTGCTTTGTGTATCTTGGCCGGTCAAGCGTTTGAGGAATGAAGGGCTGCATGATGAGTCTTTTTGCTTCCAGATTTGGATGGCGAAATAGTGAAGCTGCTAGCCTGCCGCTGGCTTTATCAAAGGTTTCTTCTGCAGAGTCAATGTTGTGTGCATCTCGGATAAATTGATTTTTTGTGTACCTGCTAGCCTTCACGATTTTTCGTAGGAGTTGGTTCTGTGCGCTTTCTACCCTGCAAAATTGTGATTCGCATACCAATGCTCCCCCTACAGGTAAGGCATATTGCCATATTGGGGCGATTAATTGTTTATAAATAACCATCTTTTAGATAGCCGGCTCTGATGACCAATGATCCAGTTCAGTCTCATGGCTGCTGCTCTCACTCGAATTGCTGACTGGGTGGTATGGGCATGTAGCACAAGTTTCCTGTCCATTATCAAGACTAGATATCGATGCCTTGGCTTACTTTTGATTGCTTCGTTGTACATTTTTAGCGATAGCTCACTTATGCCATTTGCAATCGATCGACTTGTGTAGAGGACATGGACCGTTTTGCTGATATTAAGGCTGATGCACCATTTGGAAGCCCAGGCAGTGAAGTGTTCAAGATAACACTGATTTGTTCTAACCGCTGTACTGGCTTCTTTTTTAGCACATAGGATGATTGTGTCATTTGCGTAAGTAGAAAGCATCATGTTGTTGTATATATTCGACTCAATTCTTTCATTTTGTTCTGACAGGTGCGGTAGCGGCATATCCGACGTGAAGACTGTGTAGAGTACAGGGCCGAGGACGCTACCCTGGGGCACTCCTGCAGAAATCCTTCCAGGTCTCGAGCGTATTCGATTGTTTCCGTTTACAAAAAATGTTCTATCTGCTAAGTAACTTTTTAAAACGTTGTAATATGTAAACGGGAGTAGCTTCGCTAGCTTAAGTAGGAGACCATTATGCCAAACTCGGTCAAAGGCTTCGCTCACGTCAATAAATACGGCAGAACAAAATAACTGTTTCTCATATGCATCATGAATATACTGTGTAACGCGTGCCAGTTGTCGGTCCGTGCTATGCTCTCTCCTGAATCCAAACTGATGAGAGGGAATGGCCTTCTCAAAGTCTTCTCATTCAAACATTCTTTTCATGAGCAAAGTTTCAAAGATTTTAGAGAAGACAGCCAAAAGGCTAATCGGTCGATAAGAGCCAACGTTATTTGCATTTTTGCTTGGTTTTTTAATCATTGTAATAGCAGCACATTTCCATTGTTTGGGGAAATGGCCATGTCTCAAGATGCAATTGTAAATATTTGCCAAATGAATAATTACCTTTTGAGGTAACGCTTTAATGACTCTGTTGTTTATTTGGTCCATGCCAGGAGCCTTTTTGTTTTGTAGAGATTTGATTTCCCTCATAACTTCATTGGGGGAAATAGGCCTGAACGGGAGTCTATTTACATCGTATTCCCGCCCAAATTGTTGCCTCTGAAGCCAGGCAGGTTTAGTTGTTAAGCGTTTGAGCTGCGCTATTTCCTTACACTCCATAACTACCCTATTTCTAAATTCGTCGGAGTTTATGAGTTTTGGTGTGAATCTTTCTTCTAAATGTGACACAAAAGCTTCAGCTTTCTCCTCGCTACTCTTTGTCCACCTATAGCCTTCTCTACTACCACTACTGCTGGGAATTTTCAATGGCCAGTTTGGTTCTGGCTGCCTCATTAAAGTGTTTGTTAAGCGCCATAGTTTTTGCATTCTGTAACGATCTTGAGCGTCTACTTTTTTAAAAAGGTTATTGATCTGGTTATTTTTAGCCTTACGAAGGGCCGTTTTTAGCCGATGATTTGCTGCGTTGTATAACCTTCGCGTCTCCAAGGTGGGTCTGCGCATATGCTCCCTTTTATGCTGCCATTTGAGCCTTAATAGTTTCTGTGTTTTCCTATCTAGTGTCAGTTGCCCTGTGCGTTGGTGAGAACGCAGATTTATTAGCGAAGTTGCAGCCGCCTCTGCATTGTAGATGTTTTGATTTACAATATCGATCGCAGCCTCAATGTCTTCTCCTGAGTTTATTTCCATGTTGAGATTGATATGCTGCGATAGGAAATCTTGGAATTTTTTGTTATTTGCTTTGCTTGGTAGTAGTCGGCGATTTGTTACCGGGACTGTCGTTGAGCCACAGATGCCCAGGTTAATGAAGATAGGAAGATGGTCAGATTGCAGATCAACTGCTGAATATGTGTGAATTCTGTCATAGTTTATGCCAGCATATAGTGCCAAATCAATAGCGGAGGGCCTTTTTCTTTGATCAAATGGATAGTGTGTGGCTCCCCCAGTGGCCAACACATTTAAGCAGATGTTTGCATGGATCGCGTTTATTAAAACTCTGCCTCTTTTACAGGATCGCACATTGCACCACCATGGGTGCTTAGCGTTCCAGTCCCCGCAAACTATAAATTTGGAGCCATAACAGAGTTCGCTCATGTACTTGAATAACTTTTTGAAGTGCTGCTCCGTCCAGGTGATAGTTGGCGGGCAATATATTGGCGCTAGAGCAATGACCTCATTATTGTTAGTGGTTAATGCGATGGGAGCACACTGCAAGAAATTTTCTGTAATTGGTTCAAGTGCAATGTGCTTGAGACCAATTTTGACATAAATGGCTACTCCACCTTTCCTTCTGGAGGAAGGGTGTGAGGCAGTATACAATATGTAGTCATTTATGGTTAGATTGTCTGTTATTGTGGTAGTAGGGTCATTTGAGGTTATGCGGGTTTCAATAACCATCATTATGTCCACGTTATTACGCTGCATAAATAGTTATAACTCAAAAATTTTGGTTTTTAGACCACAGGCGTTCCAATAAACGATTTTAAGAGAGCTGTTGTACTGGGCACCTGTAGTAGCAGTAGTGGTATGGGCTACTTATTATACCCGATACTCAAAATGAGTATTGGGGTATATTAGATTTGTGGTAAAAGTGGATGTGTGTAACGTCCAGAAGGAATCGTTTCCGACCCCATAAAGTATATATATTCTTGATCAGCATCAATAGCCGAGTCGATTGAGCCATGTCTGTCTGTCCGTCTGTCCGTCCGTCCGTCCGTCCATATCTTTTAGACTGCAGAATCTGAACTGGATCGTATTATTATTATAGCCAGCATCAAGAAAATAATTTCATTTTTTCTCGCCCTGTCTCTCTCTAACACACAGGTAGCATAGGCGGCTTTGCTTAGAGTAAAACATTAGCGCCTAGATCTCAGAGACTATAAATGCTAGAACAACCATATTTGGTATCCACACTCCTAATATATCGGACCGAGACGAGTTTGTTTCAAAATTTCGCCACACCCCCTTCCGCCCCCGCAAAGGATGCAAATCTGGGGATATTCACAAATGAATATATGACCATATCAATCCGTTTGCTGAATCTGGATCAGATCAGATCATTTTTATAGCCAAAGGAAACAAATCAATTTGCAGTGGCTACGCAGCGCGTGACGTCACGCTCAGACTGATTTTCTGTCTCTCTCGCACGCACTCTTTGTCGTGTCGTTTAATATTAGCGGCGTCTGCCGGAGGAGAGCCATACTGACTTAGTATCGGGTATAACTGTAGAGTTGCGGTGTCCGCAGCAACTCACAACGTTCCCCCTCGTTTGTATTTACATTTGTGGTGGTAGTAGCTAGAGGATTGGCTGTATTGTTGGCCGTAGTAGTATTTGTAGTATACGGTATTTCGGCGTAATTATTCATTTGCAATGTCATTAGCGGTTGAAATAGTTTGTCCTTTATTTGAGATAATAAAAGTATGCAATAGATCTATAAGGGCATCCATTTTTTTGCCCATTTCACTTACAAGGAGCAGATTTCTCAAGATGATACGGTAGCCACGTTCCTTGCGCAGCTGGTGTGTATGCATATTTATATTGTCTGCATCCAGTTTGGCCATGACTCTGTTGTAGGTTTCCATATCGCCACTGTCCAGATTGATTTTGTTACCCCTTACACTGGTAGTGGTAAATTTATTTTGTTCTCCTGGTGCGTTATTAAGGGATTCTATTAAAGGCTGGATGTTAGAAACGTCATGCAGATAGATGGCTGGTATTTTAAAATCTGTGATAGGCCGTTGAGGTTCCTTCTGGTCTGCTGCCTTGTATTGTTGCTTCTGGTGCGGCAACTGACCCTGATCCTGCAGGTGGCTCTGCTGAGTTTCCTGCTGTTGCTGTTGTTGCTGCTGACTCGAGCCTGAGTCACCTGGTATCTCTGCAACGTCATCCCGTGTGTATGGATCCATTTCCATAGCTTCGCTGGGATGTCTGCTTTTTCCTGCATCGGCTGCTGCTGCCGTCGCAGTTTTGGAAAGGGTTTTGGCCAGTTTGGCCGCAATAGTGGGCCCAATATTCGTTTTAACCGCCTCCATCACTATAGCAGCAGTGACAGATTGGGGACGATTGGGTCGGGACAGAGTCAAGGGCAGTACTTTCCTTATTTTACTGCATAGGGAGCATGGTTATGTGGCCGGAGTTGTACTATGCCGGGCATCTCCTACTCGGTAGTTATTGCCTGGCTTTGATATAGGGTTCTTTGCAATAGATTTGGGAGTTGAAGCCACACGCGGCCTGTACGGTGGCGTGGCTGTCAAAGGATAAAGTCTGGTTTCGACTTTATTATTTTTGTCCATTGTACTCTGGCCAGGGGACTTGTTGTTGTTTCCGTTTATTTGGGTATCATTAGTGGTCCCGTCGCTGAGGGTAGATATACTGGATACCATTGGAGAGCAGTCCATAGTGGCGTTAGGCGAAGAAAATTCAGAGTTGCAGATGCTAATTGCATCTTTGTTGGTATTTAGATCAACTTTTTTCCCCTTAACCTCATGTTCCACGCTTTCCACCCGCGCATCAATTGCATTTGCATTTGAATTTCCTTCCGCACTTGGCTCAGCAGCCGTTGTAATCGGGGGAGATGGCTGCGTTTGAGGGGGAAATAAATCATCTGAGATTGAGTGATTCTCTTTCTCACACATATCCCGGTTTGATGCCATGTTGATAGTATTTGTTTTAAGGCGGGGTTTCATTGGTATTGGTGTAAAATTACAGGGCGCGAGTAGTCTTATAAGTATTAGAGCTATTCAGCGCACACGGATTTATATTATACGCGTTTACGTTTACATAGACAGTGGATTGGTGTGTAATTTGGCGCGAAAAGTCTTGTAAGTATTAAGCTATTCAGCGCATGCAAATGTATGTTAATGCGTATACGTTTACATACACGGAACAAACACTCGCAATACTTATACATGCGCGTCGGGTTTTACATACAAAATTTTACCACGGTAAAATTAGTCAGAAAATAAAAACGCTCACGTACGAACAGCTTTGAAAAACGTTAACAAATTGTGTGGATAATTAGGGCGATTTAATTATTAATTGATTTTATCAATTGTGTGTTTTTTAGTTTTTTTTTTCCGGTTGTGTGTCGACTTTACTTTTTTTTCGGGTTGTGTATCGACGGCGCGAGCACAATAGGACTGATCGGCCACAGCAAGTGACACTCAGCTAAGTTTATTTGTTTCCGCAATTTTACATTTAAACGCTTTTACAAATATTTTTAAAAGCTGTTCCTTTAACAGCGGAGCCACTACTTAACATGGTTGGGAAACTCTACATAATGTTACAGAGAAATGGATAAGGCACTTTACATTACAAGAAATCAACATTTTCTGGCAACGACGTGCGCTTCTTTACATTTGGAAATTGCATTGTAAGTAATAAAATTATAAATTTATCAAATAGAAGCTGTATTAATTATAATTTCTTTTCCCATTTAATTACAGCGGACGTATATATAGGTATGAACCTCTATCTATCAGCTCACTGGATGGAATTGAGTCTGTAGAAGTTGGCTTGAGCAGGTGTCAAAATAAAGGACCCGGTGACTTCATCAGGCTGCTGCAACTGCCATGGATCCAGCATTAGGCCAATGAGAAGAAGATTCACCAGTGGTTGTTGTAACTGTTGGACAGGCCTTCGTTGGATGCTGGATATACTGCGGTGCGGATTTGGCGAGCCAGTCAAAAGGCGATTCCAGGGGCGGAAATGTGCATCGGCAATGGACGAGGCACCTTCTGGTGAAGAAGGGAGCAGCCGGCTCGCTGCGCGCAGCCAGAGGATTCGCAACAGGATAGCTGGCCACCGGATGGACTACTCGCCTCCGCTTTCGCCGTGGATTCACCAGGAGGCCGTCAGTATCTGTGCTGTTTGCCTGTAGATAGAAGTAAGCAGAGTTATTGCCATCCAGATTGGCATTGATGATTTTTCGTCTTCTTTCAGGTTTTGGAGTAGCGATAGGCTGCTGCAGGCTGCGGAGTGGATTCGGAGAAGTTGCCAAAAAGTCATTCCGGATACGCAGGTCAATCCCGGCAGTAGGCGAGGCCCTTATAGAAGATGGCGTGGGAGGCCGCTCGCTGCAGGCAGCCATAGGAATTACAGCAGGATGGCAGGCCAACGCATGGAGGCCGTCAGTAGCTGTGATATTTGCCTGTAAATAAAGGTAAGCAGAATTATTGCCATCCAGATTGGCATTGATGATATTTTGTCTTCTTTTAGGTATTGGAGTGGCCATAGCTTTTGGTTGTGCAGCTTCTACACACACAGATGAGGCTTCCTGGTGCGGATTTGTGCGGGCTCGGCTTTCTTCGGCGGCGAATGCTGCGTCCATCTCGTCGTCGAGCTCCTTCTCAAGTTGCTGCTGCAGGGACGTCATCTGCTCTTCGAGAAGCTGCTCTGGAGTAGGCGGAGGGAATTCGTGTGGTTCAAGCGGAGTCATTATGAGCCTTTGTATGTATTCGGGCTCAAAACGAATCTTCTGCGCCATTTCTAATCGATTCATTTCTCCTCTCCTGAGACATTGCGCCATACGATTAACCCAGATTATTGAGGGTCTCTCCTACGGGATATCAAGGGCTATGCGACGCTCTTGTTCAAGGCGTTTCCGTTCGACAAGTGCTTCCTTGACTTGGGACTCCCGGAGTTGGCGCTGTTGTTCAATTTCAAGCTGCTGATTAAAGTTGGCAGCAGTAGTTGTTGTTGTGCCTTCACGATTTTTCGTAGGAGTTGGTTCTGTGCGCTTTCTACCCTGCAAAATTGTGATTCGCATACCAATGTTCCCCATACAGGTAAGGCATATTGCCATATTGGGGCGATTAATTGTTTATAAATAACCATTTTGCATGTTTTAGATAGCCGGCACTGATGACCAATGATCCAGTTCAGTCTCATTCTGCTCTCACTCGAATTGCTAACTGGGTGGTATGGGCATGTAGCACAATTTTCCTGTCCATTATCAAGACTAGATATCATGCCTTGTAGTGGCCAGTTGTGACTCTAAAACTCCAGAGAACAGCTTGGGAAGTACGGCCCTCGCGTTTAACATTAACTCTTCTCGTTACAAAAACAAGATAAGAGATCAATTACAAGAGAGCAGTAGTTAAAGCTTCCATTAAAGAGCTTAATGTCTAATTTAGAGAAGCAGCGTGGATCTGTGGGAGTTATGTTTTAAAGCTTTACTAATACTCCGTTAGTCGTGGAAGCTATGTGTAAGCTTTGTCTAAAATCGTACGATTACCCCGTTGGTTGTGGAAGATAAAGTTCCGATCGTAAGGGCTAATGCAAGTAATAGAACTTCTGGATAGATCATTGCTATAGTGAAGCTGTACGAATTCGGATGTGTCTTTTTATACAAATATATATATCCAAGTGAATTTGAAAACGTTGTGCAATCAAACACGTGCCAAGTAAATTGAAGTTCTGGTGGGCTGCATTATTCCTTTTGGATTAAGAAAAATAAAAGGTATTTGGACCTTACAATAGTGACACAGCTTTAACAGTCTCGTATCATAGGGCTGGAAATCTTACTACGTTCGACACTGGAAAAGAAAAACCAATTGACCCCCCCCTCCAGGAACGAGGTCGTCAAAATCCATCGATTTCTTAGTAGATCTGGGAAAGACCTCGGATTTCCCAGGAACCAGCATCTACATAAACCAACGATAACTACAACCAAATAAACCCGCAAAAGCCGTCCGAAGATGTTTTAGAGTGAAACCCGAAGTTATGTGGATGCCTAATTAAACTGAAGTACATCTTGGAATAAGACGATAAGAATGGTTTTCTGGCAAATTCGGAGAAACTAATATGCCGCACTCGTCACCCTTCCCGCTTATGAGTTAAGCGCGCGGCTAAAGCTTACGCATTTAGTTTCTTCGTGGTGTGTGTGGAGTGGTTCTCGAAGTGCGAAAATAAAACATTATTCTGCTGCGATCCACACTGCCGTTTGACAGTCGTCGTTCAAAAATGTACCAAAGTATTAGTTTTGAGTCTCTTCACGGGATTTTCCAGTTTCTTTGTTTTATTAAAGATTAATTTCCGTACTAGTTATTCATCTTAGTTCTGTATTGTATAGATGTAAAGAGAGAAACAAACAATGTATATTATAATTACCCATAATTAAAAATCAGCGCAAGTGAAAGCCACATATTTTTAAGATCAGCAGTTAAGTTGCAAATCGTCGTCGAACTGGTATGGAAATGATAAAATCGGTGTTTCATCCGAATTGGAAGTGAAGACATGTATATTCATAATTTTTCTCCTTTCCTCAGAATATGTTTCCCGTCGCCCCTTGAGCTCAACGGACACGCCGGATAATTCGTATAAAGTATGAGTGAGTTACGAGCTTCCTTAAGCGGAGATCTCGAGTATTTTCGAAGTATATATGTAAGATATTATTTAAAGTATTGTTTATTCGTATTATTATCGCGGTGGCCTGGTATGTGTGCTTACAAAAGTTCTTAATGTTACGGCTTATTTCTGCTGATTTTCTGCTGCTGCTTGAGTCGCGTCCGTATTCTGCTGTTCTCTCCTTTTCACTGCTTCGCTCTGTTCCTCTTCTTCTCTGTCCGCTGTTGATCTGCTGCTGTTACTACTGCTGTTGCTACTGCTGTTGCTGCTGCTGTTACTACTGCTGTTGCTGCTCATCAGCTGTTCCTCTGCTGCTGTTATTACTGCTGTTGCTGCTCCCCGCTGCCCCTTCAATAGGCCAGCTGGCCCACTCCTTCTTACACTCGGTCATCCTGATTAGTCATCAGTCCCTGATGACAATGCGTCCTCGTTTTCTTCATAAAAGCTCCATAGTTTCATGTTATCATTGCTTGTGGTCGTGTTGCTTGGTCCTTCGACGTCTGCTGCCTTCCGAACATTATAGCGTCCGCCTCGTTTCACGTTGGTTATTTCGTATGGCCCTAAGAATTAGCTGGCCATCCTTGTATCTGTCCTGGGACTGCTGAATATTTTCTTTTGCCTCTTGTCGCATCTTTTGCCTCTCGTCTTCAAAATTATCAACCATCTCTTTTTCTATTAGCTGAAGTATGTCGCTATCCGGTCCACAACGCATTTTTACCCCAATCATCAGCTCAAATGGACAACGCTTTGTAGACACGTGAACAGTGCTGTTAATAGCCCTCTGAACTCGCGGTACGAACTTATACCATCTTCCAGGTTCCTCCGACGACAATTTGGAAATGATGCTCAGAATAGATCGGTTTACGCGTTCAATTTGTCCGTTTCCTCTTGGTACCCCTGTGGTGCTCCATATGTGTTCGATGTTCTTTTCCTTGACAAACTCCTCAAAGCTTGAAGATGTAAATGCTGCTCCACGATCGCTTACTATGCGTGCCGGATTACCAAATACATCAGACCACTCCCTTAACTTCTTGAGAACTTCGTCTGCTCCTGTTGTTTTTGTGGGATACATCCATACGAACTTACTAAAGCTATCAACCATTGCGAAGATGTACTTGTACTGCTTTGAAGTGGCATCCATAGGCCCAAGGTGATCCACGTGTATAGTATACAGCGGCTGTGATCCTTTGTCAATTTGATGCAGAAATCCCTCTTTTTTGCCAAGCTTTTTGTTGTAGATTATACATTTCATACAGTTTCCTATGATCTGAATTACTTTTCCTTCCAGATGTGGAATCCAATAGCTCTGCTGTACGGTATGCATTGTTTTTTGAGCGGCAAAGTGTCCTGCGTTGTGAGCGTCTTTTTCTAATGACTTCGGTATTGCCAGCAAGTCCGTGCCTTGCACCACTTTGTATACGAGACCAGCTTTCAACTTAAAGTTGTCATATGGTTTACTTTTCAAAATTTCGGAAACTGCTTTGATCATCGTATCCTCCTGCTGGGCTTTCTTAATTCTTGCTGTGACTTCCGAAGATACCATCATGACATCAATTGTGTACCTACTCAGGCAATCCACATGCTTCAGCCGTTCTCTTGGTCTGTGTTCCACTTCAAAGTCGTCGTCCTGCAAGTACAGGACCCATTGGGCTACCTCCCGCGGAACGTCCTTCTTGCTTAACGTTTGCTTGAAAGCAGCGCAATCCGTTACGAGCTTAAAGTTGGTTCCAAGTATGTACTGACGAAATTTTTTGCACGCTAGGAAAATTGCTTTGGCTTCCTGTATATAGCTATGCTGTCGTGCTTCAGACTCCGAGGTTTTCTTACTCCAGAATAAGATCGGATGCAATTGTCCTTCGTGCCATTGTAACAACGCCGCTGCAAACCCGTCCTTTGACGCATCAGTGTGTATCTCGGTTTTTGCATTCCTGCGATAAAGTTTCAAGACCGGCTCTTTCACCAATGCTTCCTTTAATGTAGCGAACGCCTGCTGCTCCTCCAGACTCATTTTAAATGGGACATCTTTTCGCAGCAGATTGGTCAGTGGTTTGGCGATTAGCGAATAGTTTCGTATGAATTTACGGAAAAACAAAAACGACTGCACAGCCTTTATGTTTTTCGGCATCGGGAACTTGCTGACGGCTTTGGTTTTCTCCAATCCAGGCTTGATTTCACCTCCTCCAACTTGGTGGCCCAAAAATGTAATGGTCGACTGCAGAAATCGGCAATTCTTCCACTTCATCTTCAGCCCGTATTCAGCTGCAGCATCAAAAACCTTCTTCAGCTTTCCCAGGCATTCGTCGGCGGTTTCAGCGTGTATAACGATATCGTCCATGTACAGGTCAAGAATGTTTTCATTTATAAGGTTTTGAAATACAAAACTTATAAAACGGATGAAAACTGCTGGCGAATTGCAAAAACCGAAAGGCGCACGGTTGAACTCAAAGAGGCCTTCCTTCGTTATGAACGCCGTATATTTTTTGCTGCTTTCTTCCACAGGAACGTGGAAAAACCCATTTTCTAAGTCCATAATGGTGAACACCTTAGCATTTTCCAGTTTTTCCAGCACCTCTTCAACGATTGGAACGGGAAAGCAATCTTTCAAGACCATCTTGTTCAACTGACGATAGTCCACGCAGACCCGGCTGCTCCCATCCCTTTTCTTGACAATTACAGTCCGACTGGCGAAATTTGATGATGAGCTTCGTATTATCCCAGCGTTGGCCCATTCATCGATCTGCTGCTTGACAACGTCGGCTTCGCTGATGGCCACTCGACTTGGCGAATGTCGAAACGGCGCTATTTTCTCGTCCGGTACGATCTTCAGCATGATCGGGCACACTGCAGTCTGCTTCTTTTCAGTAAAGTCCTGAATCATTGATTGGACGGCATCTCTGAACTGCGATGGAATGTTTATAATAATAATAAATACTTATCTGTTTGGTGTCCTCAGTTTCCTCCCACGGCAGGGGAGAAATCTTATATCCTCCTTGCGTTGATGTCATTGTGAACTTGGATATAAAGTCGTGTCCAAGCAACAATTCGCATCCGACGGCATGATCGGCCACCACAAGGAATTTGTGTGCCAATCGCATTCCGTCGATCTCCACTTCTGCCGTAAACTGCCCAGCGGAGCGTGTGATGTTGTTTCCAAGTCCCCTCAAAGTTGACGAACTGGCTTGCAGATGGATACCACTCATTTTGCCGAACACTGACATCTTTAATAGGGAAACATCTGCACCGGTGTCTATGAGCCCCTTGACTTGCACGTCGTTAATTTTAAGAGACTTCAGGCGTTTTTCCTCGTATGCAACGTTTACGGCAGCAGCACTCGGGCAATCCTTAGACATGTGTCCAGTCTGATTGCAGCGGAAACACTTTAATGCAGCTCGGCAATCCTTGCGTAGATGCTCCAGGGATCCACAATTGTAGCAGTGTTGCTTCCTTTCATATTTAGTGAAATTGGACTTCTTTCCGAACGGCTGTGAGTCTTTTTGTTTCGGGGCAAAACCCCCATCAACCGCGAGCGTTCTTTCGTAGATTTCGTACTTCTCTCGCAGCTGCTTGTATGAGCTGCATCCATACAAGGTGTACTTATAATCCGTTTTTAAATTCAGTCCGTCGACAATGTAGCGAATCACCGACTCCGTGTCTGTTGTCCCACGTGCAGCAATGCGTTTCATCTGTAGTATATATTCGTGAAAACTTTCGCCGGCAATCTTCACTCGCATAGACAATTGATTGTGAATTTGCGCACTGCATAAACGCTCACACTCAAACTCCTGTAGAAGTTGATGACGCAATTGGCCGTACTCATACACTGCTGTGGACTCGAGAAAAAGAGCGGCTGTACCTGTCATTTTTACTCGGGCTTGCACGTATTTTTGTTTGTCATTTAGTCCATATGCTTCAGCGTTTAGCTCGAAGTTAATAAACCACTGATGTACCGACATATTTTCTCCGTTGAATTCTGGAATAATTTTGGCAAAATTTTCCACTACCAGCTTTGCATCATTTTTCTTGTCTATTTCATCTGCATTTATTTTCATCGAGAGCAGTTGAACTAGCTGTTGGAGCGTCTGTGTGTTTTCTTCTAGGAGTGTTGACCTCATCGCTTCCTCGTTCGCGTTTTGCTGGCGATTGATCCTGTTTTCTTCTGATCCACTTGGGCCTTCGTTTTTCTGCATATTCCCGGCTGGTGGTCCACTTGTATTTTCCATTATAATTCTACTGAGCAATACTCTTGTGGGCAGCCGGCTTGAAACAACCCTTTTTTCTCGGTTCTTCTTTTCACCCACTCGCTGTCTCGCTTCCTCTGCTTGCGGATTCTGAGAGTCAAATGCGCAGTTTTTTTGCACCGAATTTTTGCTTTTCCGTCTCGCTTCGTCTGCTGCCGGCTTCTGAGACATGAGACACACAATTTTTTCCACTTTACACAGGCAGTACGCGACCGGTTGAGCCCCCAAATGTAAGATATTATTTAAAGTATTGTTTATTCGTATTATTATCGCGGTGGCCTGGTATGTGTGCTTACAAAAGTTCTTAATGTTACGGCTTATTTCTGCTGATTTTCTGCTGCTGCTTGAGTCGCGTCCGTATGCTGCTGTTCTCTCCTTTTCACTGCTTCGCTCTGTTCCTCTTCTTCTCTGTCCGCTGTTGATCTGCTGCTGTTACTACTGCTGTTGCTACTGCTGTTGCTACTGCTGTTGCTGCTGCTGTTACTACTGCTGTTGCTGCTCATCAGCTGTTCCTCTGCTGCTGTTATTACTGCTGTTGCTGCTCCCCGCTGCCCCTTCAATAGGCCAGCTGGCCCACTCCTTCTTACATATATACGTCTTGTAAAACTTCTATTGCGTTAGGTTAAACATCCATATGCAAATTAAAGAACTGCGGTAGCGGATTGCGTTTTTTAAAAAGTTTTTATTTTACTTCTAACTTCACAGATATAGATTTAAGTAGAGGGTCACAAAGGATTCCGGACAAAGGGTTTGCGCAATCTTAATTTTTAGCTCGACTTTGCGGTGTCGCTTCTGGATCAAGACTGCCTTGAACTTTCTGATCTTTGCATCGTTGATCCCTTTCGGGAATAGTTTTTCTATAAACATTTCAATTGATTTCGCCATCCCGAGTATTGGATTTCGTCATCCAAAGAGAGAACTGTAAAATGCCTAAAGTGCAGGATCTGCAGAAAGCCGGGAGTGAGATTGTTTATGAGAAGCCGGGTGTGGGCAAACATTGGTTTTCCATTTAGGCGAATGTCAAAGATTGGGATTGCGGCGGGAGCCCTTGAGATTGTACATCTTAGAAATCAATTATTTATTCAAGTATTTGAATGTTGCTTTCCACTATTTCTTCTGACGGTATTCTTATTGATTTAATAAGTACAAATTTGGTTAATTTATAGCCGAAGTAAAATAACATTATCAATATCAAAATGATTAAAAATAATGTTGTTAATGGTAAGGCCGTATTACCTAATGTTATAAGGGGATTTAAAATATTAACATTATCAAAAGAAAATTGCTTATCATTCGATTGTATATAATCAACTAATGCAAAATCGCTATATCTATGATGCGATATATATCTTAGAATTTTACCCTTATCATTTATGTGGGTTATATTATTTATTACAATTGTGTTGTTGAATATAAGGAGATACGATCCTAACAAAGTAGTATTGTCTACGATATTTTTGCCTGAAACTAATATGGCACCATCCTGAATGATGTCTATTTCTTTGTTTTTTTTCCTTTTTTTAGTGCAGTTGGCTTTAAAGCCATTAAGTAAATTGGTGAAACAGGTCTTCTTTAAATTTATTTGTGCGTAATTGTTAAAAGTTTCACTTTTAAAATTATTCATTAAATAGTATTTCTCCTTATATTCACAAACTTTTATTTTAACTGTTGCAATGTCCAGCAGATCAGACAGTTCAACAGGATGTTTTTCATGCTTATAAATGTCCTCTATTTCGTTTTTATTTAAAATTTTTGTATTGAAAATGTTTACTTTTAAGAGGGTTATGGTATCAACTAAATTTAGTAGGTCAAAAGTTATTAATTTTAAACGATGCTTTCTCAGTATCGTTTCTTCATTGAAGATGACATTTTTTAATAAATTTGATAGCAATTCAATTTCTTTGAAAAATTTGGAATTTATTACAAATTGTTTATTATTATTTTCAGTTAATTCATTTACTTTATTTTGTATTTTCAAAAAGTCGTCATGATCAGGGCTGCCTGCTATCCATTTCCAAATGGTACCTAATTCATTTATTTCCCTTTCATTCCGTTTTGGAACTAATTCTGAAATCATTAATTTTAATAGTCTTAAGTCCATTGATATTTCCCACTCATCGTCTGCATTAATTGATTTGTTGACATATTTGGATTCTTTATCAATTATCTCTCTATAAAAACTCAAATTAGTAATATGGAAAAGATCAGCGTATGTTTCATAAGTGTAAACGTCTCTGTCGTCTTTGAGCAATAGTCACTATGCGTATAGTCAATTACTTCCAAAGTCGTCAATATAACAAAAGTCAGTATAAGTATATTCGCATACATTTTCTGGAAAATATATTCAATATTTGATGTTATCTTTATGTATGATTCTGTTTCTATTGTTGATTATAATTTTATTCGGTCGATTTTCCTTAACTACCTGCTTTTTGTAACGGGATTGAAGTTTATTTCTTTCCCCGAATTTCTTTTCATAAACTACTTTTCCTATTTTATACTCTTTTTCTCTTCTATCTTTGTTATGTAGCTTAAGAATTTTGGTCTGAGCTTCCTTAAGTAATATTGGATTATGTTTGTGTTCTATTTTGTTATACAATATGTCATATGGCATTTGATTGGTCGTTGAATGTATCGTCAGGTTATATTTCAGTGCCGCCCTTATTATTATTTCTGAATAATCTGTTAGATTTAGTTCATCCTTGATGCACCGCGCTATTTCTGTTAGTGTGGAATGTACCCTTTCTACCTGACCATTTGAGGTGCTGTGTCTGGGATCAGCATAATAAATAGTTAAGTTACTTCTTTGTATGAATGATCTAAATTGTGCTGAAGTAAAGCTTGGTTCGTTGTCAGTCATTAATGATGTTGCTAACGGAAAGTGTTGCAAAATTTCCATTACCTTATTTTCAATGTTTAATTTACTTTGAATTTCCTTGACCACCAAGTATTTGGAATAAGAATCTATACAAGTTATGAATGTTAGGTTTTGGGCATAGTATATGTCTAAGTGTAATTGATCTCCTTCTCTTGCTGGAATGGGAGCTTCCCCAATTGGAATTTTTACAGGGTGTCTGTGATATTTATACCCGATACTCAAAATGAGTATTGGGGTATATTAGATTTGTGGTAAAAGTGGATGTGTGTAACGTCCAGAAGGAATCGTTTCCGACCCTATAAAGTATATATATTCTTGATCAGCATCAATAGCCGAGTCGATTGAGCCCTGTCTGTCTGTCCGTCCGTCCGTCTGTCCGTCTGTCCGTCTGTCCGTCCCCTTCAGCGCCTAATGCTCAAAGACTATAAGAGCTAGAGCAACGATGTTTTGGATCCAGACTTCTGTAATATGTCACTGCTACAAAAATATTTCAAAACTTTGCCCCGCCCACTTCCGCCCCCACAAAGGGCGAAAATCTGTGGCATCCACAATTTTAAAGATACGAGAAAACTAAAAACGCAGAATCGTAGAGAATGACCATATCTTTTAGACTGCAGAATCTGAATTCGATCGTATTATTATTATAGCCAGCATCAAGAAAACAATTTCATTTTTTCTCGCCCTGTCTCTCTCTAACACACAGGTAGCATAGGCGGCTTTGCTTAGAGTAAAACATTAGCGCCTAGATCTCAGAGACTATAAAAGCTAGAGCAGCCAAATTTGGTATCCACACTCCTAATATATCGGACCGAGACGAGTTTGTTTCAAAATTTCGCCACACCCCCTTCCGCCCCCGCAAAGGATGCAAATCTGGGGATATTCACAAATCTCAGAGACTATTAAAGCTAGAGTAACCAAATCTGGTATCCGCACTTCTGTTAGATCTCACTATAAAACCTTTATCTCAAAATTTCGCCCCACCCCCTTCCGCCCCCACAAAGGACGAAAATCTGTTGCATCCACAATATTGCAGATTTGAGAAAACTAAAAACGCAGAATCATAGATAACGACCATATCTATCAGATTGCTGAATCTGGATCAGATCAGATCATTTTTATAACCAAAGGAAACAAATCAATTTGCAGTGGCTACGCAGCGCGTGACGTCACGCTCAGACTGATTTTCTGTCTCTCTCGCACGCTCTCTTTGTCGTGTCGTTTAATATTAGCGGCGTCTGCCGGAGGAGAGCCATACTGACTTAGTATCGGGTATAACCGTAGAGTTGCGGTGTCCGCAGCAACTCACAACGTTCCACCTCGTTTTTTTTGTTACAGATCTCACAATTTTTTATATATTCTTTTAATTTTTAGTGCAGGTTTGGCCAATAATACAGCTTAGTTATTTGTTTGTAATTTTCGTCTAGTCCTCTATGGGCTCTGCAATGTGTTTCTTCTATAATAGTAGCTTTATCTTCTGAATTTACTACATCTTGGAGGAACTTTCTCGTGAAGAGAAATTTATTTATGAAGTTTTCCTTTAGCTTATTTTGGATAAGGTATAAATCTTCTAAAGTGCAGTGTATTCCTGTGGTTAAGTGAGGCTGAATAAATTCTTTTAAAATGATTAGCAAATTGTCAACCGTATCAAATTCAATAATATGTCGGGTATTTTCATAAACTCTTACTAACTCATGAACTGTGAATCTCCCTTGCGCTAATAGTAGCTGCTGTTTAAATTGGTTTAGAGGCTTGCTAGTCTCTTGAATGACGTTTTCAAAACTACTCTCTGCTGAATGCTGAGTATTTATGTCTGATTCTGTCTGGTCGACATCACATGGAAAAATCCGTTTTCAAGGTCCATTATGGTAAGCCCCTTAGCCGACTGCAGCTTTTCCAAGACTTCCTCCATGATCGGGACTGGGAAGCAGTCCAGCAATACCATGCTGTTTAACTTCCTCTAGTCTACGCAAACTCTAAGTGTACCATCTTTTTTCTTCACGACGACAACTCTGCTCGCTACATTTGAAGACGACTTGCGCACGATTCCTTGCTCGATCCATTCTTCGACTTGCTTCTTTACGGCACTGGCTTCGTCTGTCGATAAACGACTCGGTGAGTGATGAAACGGCTTGATTACTCCGTCGGGAACTATCTTCAGTTGAATTGGAGACTGCTTTGCAACTTCTGTGGGCATTTGGTAACTGTTTCTTATCATCTGTTCAACGTCTTTTCGATATTGCGGTGGAGCTACAAAGGATGACTCTTCAGTTACATTATATATAAGAGCATGCTCATCTGTTGGCACAGGATCTGCGTCATGCTTCAAGAACGTGTATCCTTGCATATCAGCGACGAAACGGAACTTTTTAATGAAATCATGCCCCAAAAGTGCGTCGAAATCAATCTGGCTACTGGGGACTACTAAAAACTTCTGTGTGGTCTGCAACTTATCCACCGTAACTTCTGCATTAAAGTATCCAACAGGCTTTGTTGATATCTGACCCAGACCGCGCAACACAGTTGTGCACTTCAAAAGTTTAACGTTTTTCATGGTCTTCAACATACTCTCTTTGATTATAGTTACATCTGACCCTGTATCCACAAGACAGTCAACTACAATGCCGTTTATTTGAATTTTTTTCATGCGACTGCGATCCAAAATGACGCGAACTTTATCAACTTTATCAGCTTCATAAGGACAGTTACGCGAAATGTGACCATTCTGATTGCACTTAAAACACTTCGTTTCGGCTTTGCAGTCTTTGCGTTTGTGTTCTCTTGATCCACAGTTATAGCAATATTCTTTTTTACCGCTTTGCCCACTTTGCTGCTTGAAACTCGTTTTATGCTGTTCGTTATTGCCCTTCTTCTCCGATATGTTCAAACGATCATAGATATCTAACTCTTCTTTCAAGGCCCTGAAGGTCTTACAGCGATACATGGCATACTTATACTCTTTTCTTATGTCCAGACCGTTCACAATATGGCTTATAACAGCCGCGTCTTCAACATGTCCGACTGCTGCTATTTTTCTCATCTGCAGCAAGTACTCGTGCATCGACTCACTACTCTTCCTCTTTCTTTCTTGCAGCAGCTTATGAATATCTGCACTGATATAGCTACATGTGAATTCATCAAATAATACGTTCTTGAGTTCCTCATAGGTGCACACGCATTCTGCTTCAAGGAAAAGCTTAGCTGCACCGGTCATTTTTCCTCTGGCCTGCACATACTTTTGCTTTTCAGTAAGCTCATATGCGTCGGCATTTTTTTCAAAAATCTCAAACCATTTTTCTATGGGAACCGATTTGTAAAACTTTTGTAAAATTATCTGCAGCGATCTTCATTTCTCGTTGCTCATCGCAAAGCACTTTCAAACTTAGCAACTTTATCATTTGATCAATCTTGTCATCAGTATTGTTTTCCGCATTTTCTAAATCTTCCATCTCGTTTGCACTCGGGCGCGACGTTCCTGGTACAGCTTCTTCCTTCTCTCTCTCTTTCCAGTGCAACGGCGGCGGTGTTTGCATCATTTTGCGGCTCTTTTCGACTTGTGTCTGTGTACCCGACGAGTGCTTGTCTTTTCTGTTTATAAGGGTGTATCACACACAACGTGTCTGTGCGTGTTTTCTCTGCTTATATGTATGTACTGCGCACGGACAAGGCGACGCTGCGGCGCGACAATGAATTTCACAATTTTCCAACCGAATTAAACGACTGATCTTTTATTAAAATCGTCTACTGTTATGCTCACAGAATTTTGATTGTTCAACTTAATGTTTATAGCCACCAACAACAACTTTACAACTTTATGTAGCTACAAACAACAACTTGCATCAGCTTCTGCTTTCTTCTGTTTTTCTTTTTCACACACTCTGAGCTCTTTATTCGACGCGGACGAGCCCCCAAATGTAAGATTAATATTAAAGTATCGTTTATTAATAATGTTTTGATCGAAAAAGAGTACAAAGTGTTTGATTTAAGATGTGCAATTAATGATTCTGTTCTTCCGATTTATTGTTCAATTTTCTGCTTCTACTTCCAACAACCGACTCCCATATCGATAACCCCTTATCGGTTAGGTCTTTTAAACATCGGTTAAGTCTGGTTATATCGGTTAGGTCTTATCGATGGTATCTTAAGTTCAAATGTTAATTTTGATGGAATAGTGTTAACTGCTTGATACACTGTCCTTTACATATATAGTGACATATCCATAATTCCCCACATCCCATACACATTATGTTTATGTACAATTCATCCACCCCATCCACACAAGTAACAGGACCCCACTCAAGAATCAATAACTGTTTCTTCCCATACTCCAAGCTAGGGCCCCCCATAATATAAACAATGGACCACATTGTTTCAGCAACATTAGAATCACGCCACTCTCGAGAAATCGATTCTTTAGAATCACGCCACTCATGAGGACCAATCAAAGCTAGACATAAAACCAAGGAGTATCACATTCCTAGCTCCGTCATGTAATGCAACACCGATCGCCAGCAGTGGATGCCTTTCATCAAAGCCGACGCATCCCCAAATATCGATCCAGGCACGTACGCCACCGACACGAAGATGCAGCCGAGGAAAGCAACGCCCGAAGCCAGAGTCGGGAGTTCCAAGAGAAGGGCTCATGGAAACTAGCCAGCAGCAGAGAGATCAGTTCCGTTTGAGACAAGCAGACCGAAAGTCAAGTCGGGGAATTCATTTAAATCTTGTGACATAAAGATATTTAAGTTGTAAAATAAAAGTCTTTGTTAAAAAACTTAAAATCGAGTTGCGGATATTTAACTGGCGCAGCCGGTAGGATTTCGTTTAAAATTAACACCTATATTTCGGTAATGGTCAGCTTGTGTAATTTATAATTACTGTGATCACGTAATCCCGGAATTGTTAATAAAATTGTGAAATCCGCCAAAGAACCTATGTGCTGCAAGCACATACGATTTGCAAAACTAATTTAAGTGAACTGAAGTAAGCGGAGATAGTGAATCACCAAGGACAGTGAAACACTTAATACAAAATCAAAAAAACTTACAAGTGAACCAAAATAAAGTTAAAAACTACAACAAAACAAAACCCAATCAACACCAACAACATGGCGTTACCACCACTATCATTGAGCGAAATCCACTTGAACCAGGCACTGCTGTCGATCCGACAAATACCTGCCTATGAGGGTTCATCTGGACAGCTAAGCTCATTTATCAAACGAATCGAATATGTATGCGGATTATATCCAACTGAAGATCTTCGCCAACAAAGGATCCTATTTGGAGCGACCGAGATCCAACTGTCAGGAGAGGCACAACGCATATCGCAAATGATACAACCCAACACGTGGCTCGAACTGAAGACGGCGCTGATCAACGAGTTCAAAAATCACACACCATATGAAGAACTCTTACGACAATTATACACCACCAGATTCAACGGCAGTCTTCGTAAGTTTATAGAAGAATTAGAGATAAAAGCATTATTAATAAACAATAAGCTAAACTTAGAAAACATACCAGAAAATAATGTCATTTATAAAAACGCTTTGAACAACACAATTAAAGATGTCATTACTCGAAAACTTCCTGACAGAATGTTCATGACCTTAGCAAGAAAAGATATTACCACATTGTCTAATCTTAAGAAGGCAGCACAAGAAGAAGGATTGTACGAAGCTAGTACAACAGATTCAGGTACAAATAAAGATCAATCGAAATCGTCTCAATCAAATCGAAAGAATGTTGGAAACTATTATCCAAATTATAATACTACTAACTATCACAATCAAACTCAGAGTTCATCTGGAACAGGTCAGACTAATCGAACAAATCAAAATCAAAATTCCCAAAATCCTGGATTATACAATGAGTTCAAAAATTCCTTGAATCAAGGTAGGGCTCAGAATCCATTCAATCAGCAAATATCTCAAAACCAAGCTAGTGGGAGTGGACCCAACCAACCTACTAAAAGAGGGAGGGAGAGCCAGAGTGGCCAAACGAAGATGGACGTAAATTTTCATCAAGCCGCCTCGGAAGAAACCGAGGAGGACCCTATATAAACATTACCATTAATAAAAGAATATTAAGGTGTATCGCTGACTCGGGATCATCGATCAACATCATGAAAGAAAATTACACAGATTCCGAGATAAAAGACGATAACCTTACGGTCCATACCATCAATGGACCTGTCCGTTTAACTAAGAGTATAATGAGGAATGCGAACAAAACATGTCCGTCCGAACAAAAGTTCTACATACATAACTTTTCCGAAAATTATGATATTTTATTAGGAAGAGAATACTTGATGGCAAGTAAAGCCGTCATCGATTACAGAAATGACACTGTAACACTAGCAGCTAGGTCGTACCCAATCATTCAGAGTGGAGAAGCTATTGAAGCCGGCAAGACCGCACAGAAGTGCACTGATCCCTCTACAAAAGAAGAGAAGATCGCACCTAAGTGCCTTGACCCATCTCCAGAGGGAGATCAATACTTCGCTTCCGCTCTAGACAGTGAATTAAGGGAATGTAATCAATTAAGATTGGAACACTTAAACGACGAAGAGAGGGAAGAGTTAAAGAAGGTCTTATATGAGTTTAAGGATGTGCAGTACAGAGAAGGTGACAATTTGACTTTCACAAGTACAATCAAGCACGAGATCAAAACTCAACATGAAGACCCGGTCTACAGACGACCATACAAATATGCCCAGATACATGATCAGGAGGTAAACCAGCAAATCAAAGATATGATCAGGCAGGGAATAATTCGAAAGTCGAATTCTCCTTACTGCTCGCCCATATCTATGATTCCGAAGAAGATAGATGCTTCAGGAAAGCAAAAATATCGAATGGTAGTAGACTATAGAAGTCTAAATGAAATAACAGTTAAGGACAAATTCCCAACTCCAAGAATGGATGAAATCCTAGACAAACTAGGTAAATGTCAGTATTTTACGACAATCGATTTAGCAAAAGGTTTCCATCAAATACCCATGGAACCTAGCTCAATCCCCAAAACTGCGTTCTCCACTAAGCATGGACATTACGAGTTCACTCGTATGCCCTTTGGGCTAACCACTGCCCCAGCTACCTTCCAAAGATGTATGAACAATCTGCTAGAAGAGTTAATCTTCAAAGATTGCTTTGTATACTTAGATGACATCATTATATTTTCCACTTCATTGGAAGAACACTTGTTGTCACTAAGGAGAGTATTTGGAAAGTTGAGAGACGCCAACTTGAAGCTACAAATGGATAAATGTGAATTCATGAAAAAGGAAACTGAATTCCTAGGTCATGTAGTCACTACTGAAGGAATAGTACCAAATCCAGGCAAAATCTCTGCCATTGTCAAATTTCCAATACCAGAAACGACTAAACAAATAAAGTCATTCTTAGGTCTGTGCGGGTTCTACAGGAAATTCATTCCTAATTTTGCAAACATAGCAAAACCCATGACACTCAAACTAAAGAAAGGAGCTGTCATAGACCCCAAGGAAGAAAGGTACGTCGAGGCATTTGAGAGACTAAAAGTACTCATCACCTCAGACCCTATCCTTGCGTTCCCAGACTTTGACAAAATGTTCACGGTAACAACCGACGCTAGTAACATAGCATTGGGAGCGGTTTTGTCACAAGAACACAAACCGATCTGCTACGCTAGCAGAACCCTAAATGAACATGAAATAAACTATTCAGCCATCGAAAAGGAATTATTAGCGATCGTATGGGCAACCAAGTATTTCCGTTCATACCTGTTCGGTAGAACATTCGAGATACAAAGCGATCATAAACCCTTGATTTGGTTGAACAACCTCAAGGAGCCAAATATGAAATTACAAAGGTGGAAAATAAAACTGAATGAGTTTGATTTTAAAATGAAATATCTACCAGGCAAAGAAAATCATGTAGCTGATGCCTTATCAAGGGTAAAGATTAATGAAAATCTCCTGGGAGAAGCTTCCAATAGCGTTGGTGCAACTGTACATAGCGCACAGGAAGACAATCTAAATCACATTGCTATCACGGAAAGACCAATTAACTATTACAATCGGCAAATTGAGCTAATAAAAGGCAATGAAGATAAAGTAGAAACAATTCGTTATTTTCACAAGCTAATCATCAAGATCACGTATAAGGAAATGACTAACACCTTAGCGAAGGATATAATAAAGGAATATCTATGCACCAAAAAGAGCGCATTATATTTCCATAACGAAACAGATTTTCCTCCATTCCAAAAAGCCTATTTAGAAATCATTAATTCTAACAATATAACCAAAGCTATTAAATCAAGCACGAAACTCCTAGATATTCAGAATTACGCTGAATTTAAAGAAACCATATTAAAGAATCATAAAGGCTTACTCCATCCAGGGATAGAGAAAACCGTCAATTGGTTTAGGGGAAAATACTATTACCCGGATTATCAAAAACTAATCCAAAACATCATAAACGAATGTCCTACTTGTAATATTGCCAAAACAGAGCATAGAAATACGAAGTTGGCATTCGAAACTACACCGGAAATACTGAACATCAGAGAGAAATACGTCATGGATTTCTATATGGTTGGTAACCAACAGTTCCTATCATGTATTGACGTATACTCGAAGTTTGCCACTCTTGTAGAAGTAAAAAGTCGTGACTGGTTAGAAGCAAAAAGAGCCATCATGAAAGTTTTTAACGAGATGGGCAAACCAATTGAAATCAAAGCCGATAAAGATTCAGCTTTTATGTGCACAGCATTGCAAGCATGGCTGAATGCGGAAAACGTCAAAATAGAGATCACTTCCAGCAAAAATGGAATATCTGACGTAGAAAGATTTCATAAAACAGTAAATGAAAAATTAAGAATAATATCTAGCGAGGATAACACAGAAGATAGATTCACGAAGTTTGAATTAATTCTTTATACTTATAATCATAAAACCAAACATAATACCACAAATAGGACACCAGCTGATATATTCATTTATGCAGGCTCACCTGATTATGACACACAACTAAATAAAGTGAATAAAATCACTCAATTAAATAAAAACCGCATAGAGTATGAAGTAGATACCCGCTATAAACTATCACCTCTAGTTAAGTCTAAGGTAACAAATCCTTTCAAAAGGACGGGTGAAATTAGACAGGTAGACGAAAAACATTATGAAGAAAAGAATAGGGGTAGGAAAATAACTCATTATAAATCAAAATTCAAG
Organism: Drosophila persimilis; assembly: GCF_003286085.1. Lineage (NCBI taxonomy): Eukaryota > Metazoa > Arthropoda > Insecta > Diptera > Drosophilidae > Drosophila > Drosophila persimilis. The sequence continues at coordinate 165,918 of NW_020825415.1, read as the reverse complement.
AAAAAGAAGAAATCTAATAGAAGCAAATATAATAATTCCAGAGAAACCGAGGAAGTTAATGGAATCGGCGAACTTCAACACAATTAAAATCCTCATCTTCCTCATAATTACCATCGTAATGGCACAGGGCCAAAACATAGAAATAAATTCTATAAAATCCCAAAACGGATATATGATATTCAAAACTGGATCGATCAACATACCTATCAATTACGAATACCATTATCTAACTGTTAATGTAACTAAAACCGAAGAACTATACCAAAATTTGTTAAGGCAAGCCACTAAATTCCAGGACATAATCCAAATAAAATATCTAGTAGACAAATTGCAAAGAGAAATGAACGGGCTAAAAATAACCAAAAGAAATAAAAGAGGCCTAATCAATATAGTAGGAACAGCCTACAAATATCTCTTTGGAACACTAGATCAGGAAGATAAAGTCGATTTGGAACAAAAAATAGAAAATTTAGCCAGCCATAGCATTCAAATGAATGAACTAAATTTGGTAATAGATGCAGTTAATAGCGGAATAAACGTTATAAACAAACTAAATGAAGAAAAAGACAGGAATCAACAAATAGAAATTTTGATATTCAATCTACAACATTTCACAGAATATATCGAAGATATAGAACTAGGTATGCAATTAACTAGGCTCGGTATATTTAATCCAAAATTATTAAAACAAGACTACCTGGAACAAATAAATTCTGAGAAAATACTAAATATAAAAACCTCCACATGGCTAAAATCCGTATCCAGACGAATTAAATAACATGTTAACAGATATGACATACGACAAGTACTACATAAAAAATGAAGATGTATTTGTTAAAGAAACTAGATTGAAAACCAATGACAATTGTATAAAAGGAATTTTAATGCAAACTCCCACTAAATGTCCATATTCCAAAACTTTTCAAAACTTTCAAATAAACTTCATTGAACCCAATATACTAATCACGTGGAATCTTCCAAAAACAACGCAAAATCAGAATTGTGTAAACCAAGAAATCATAGCGGAAGGAAATACCATTATAAAAATCTACAACTGTTCAATCCAATTAAATGAATTTACAATATCAAACACAATGTTAGATTTTGCCCAGAATGTTTATGTCAACAACAACATAACTAAAATAAAACCACTGTCGTATGTCCAAACTAATGAAATAATTATGCAATACACCACATATAGTAACCTATTACAAATAAGTCTACTAATTTCATTTGTCATAATTATATTAGTACTACTAAGTTATGTAGCTGTTAAATTTACGAAAACTTCTAAAAGAGTCACGGTTAAATGTATAAACCCTATAATAGAAGCAGAAGAGGAACCAACCTCAGCCACCGCACTTGACACCCCGTCACTATACCCGAGGGTAATCGCCTAGGGACAGGCTAATAACAAACGTTGGGGGAGTGACATATCCATAATTCCCCACATCCCATACACATTATGTTTATGTACAATTCATCCACCCCATCCACACAAGTAACAGGACCCCACTCAAGAATCAATAACTGTTTCTTCCCATACTCCAAGCTAGGGCCCCCCATAATATAAACAATGGACCACATTGTTTCAGCAACATTAGAATCACGCCACTCTCGAGAAATCGATTCTTTAGAATCACGCCACTCATGAGGACCAATCAAAGCTAGACATAAAACCAAGGAGTATCACATTCCTAGCTCCGTCATGTAATGCAACACCGATCGCCAGCAGTGGATGCCTTTCATCAAAGCCGACGCATCCCCAAATATCGATCCAGGCACGTACGCCACCGACACGAAGATGCAGCCGAGGAAAGCAACGCCCGAAGCCAGAGTCGGGAGTTCCAAGAGAAGGGCTCATGGAAACTAGCCAGCAGCAGAGAGATCAGTTCCGTTTGAGACAAGCAGACCGAAAGTCAAGTCGGGGAATTCATTTAAATCTTGTGACATAAAGATATTTAAGTTGTAAAATAAAAGTCTTTGTTAAAAAACTTAAAATCGAGTTGCGGATATTTAACTATATAGGTATGAACCTCTATCATCAGCTCACTGGATGGAATTGAGTCTGTAGAAGTTGGCTTGAGCAGGTGTCAAAATAAAGGACCCGGTGACTTCATCAGCCTGCTGCAGTCTCAGAGGAAGTATAAAGCTGCACCGTAAGTGAGTAAGTATTCGATTGTTGCAAATTGCTTCGCCTATATGCTTCCAGAGGGCGTGTCTTTCGGTGTGCGCCTTTCCACCATTGGCACACTGAACGGCGGTGAAATTTCAGAAGGTGACCTGGGAGCGGTCTGAGTAAATGCCACGTGACGTCATTAGGCTACTGCAACTGCCATGGATCCAGCATTAGGCCAATGAGAAGAAGATTCACCAGTGGCTTTTGTAACTGTTGGACAGGCCTTCGTTGGATGCTGGATATACTGCGGTGCGGATTTGTCGAGCCAGTCAAAAGGCGATTCCAGGGGCGGAAATGTGCATCGGCAATGGACGAGGCACCTTATGGTGCAAAAGGGAGCATTGCAGCCGGCTCGCTGCGACCAGCCAGAAAATTCGCAACAGGATAGCTGGCCACCGGATGGACTACTCGCCTCCGCTTTCGCCGTGAATTTACCAGGAGGCCGTCAGTATCTGTGCTGTTTGCCTGTAGATAGAAGTAAGCAGAGGCCGCTCGCTGCAGGCGGCCATAGGAATTACAGCAGGATGGCAGGCCAACGGATGGACTGCTGGGCGTCAGATTTGCCTTGGATGCACCAAGAGGCCGTCAGTAGCTGTGATATTTGCCTGTAAATAAAGGTAAGCAGAATTATTGCCATCCAGATTGGCATTTATGATATTTTGTCTTTTTTTAGGTATTGGAGTGGCCATAGCTTTTGGTAGTGCAGCTTCTACACACACAGATGAGGCTTCCTGGTGCGGATTTGTGCGGGCTCGGCTTTCTTCGGCGGCAAATGCTGCGTCCATCTCGTCGTCGAGCTCCTTCTCAAGTTGCTGCTTCAGGGACTTCATCTGCTCTTCGAGAAGCTGCTCTGGAGTAGGCGGAGGGAATTCGTGTGGTTCAAGCGGATTCATTATGAGCCTTTGTATGTATTCGGACTCAAAACGAATCTTCTGCGCCATTTCTAATCGATTCATTTCTCCTCTCCTGAGACATTGCGCCATACGATTAACCCAGATTATTGAGGGTCTCTCCTGCGAAATACCAAGGGCTATGCGACGCTCTTGTTCAAGGCGTTTCCGTTCGACTTGGGACTCCCGGAGTTGGCGCTGTTGTTCAATTTCAAGCTGCTCGTGTCTGATTAAAGTTGGCAGCAGTAGTTGTTGTTGTGCTGCCTGCTGCAGGAGTTGTTGTTGGAGAGGCCGAAAGTGAGTTTCCAGCTGCTTTGTGTATCTTGGCCGGTCAAGCGTTTGAGGAATGAAGGGCTGCATGATGAGTCTTTTTGCTTCCAGATTTGGATGGCGAAATAGTGAAGCTGCTAGCCTGCCGCTGGCTTTATCAAAGGTTTCTTCTGCAGAGTCAATGTTGTGTGCATCTCGGATAACTTGATTTTTTGTGTACCTGCTAGCCTTCACGATTTTTCGTAGGAGTTGGTTCTGTGCGCTTTCTACCCTGCAAAATTGTGATTCGCATACCAATTCCCATGAGTGGACGCTCTGCGTACGATCGGCCTGACACCGGCAGATAGCCAGAAAAAACCTGCCCTCTCTCACAAAAAGGGGCTGCGCATCTTATATTTACCGAGGTGTATAGGAACTGGACCAGGGAACATTTTAAGAAGGTAATTGGGTCAGATATACCAAAATAAAACGTTTTAAGTCTGATCGAAATGAAAACTACTGATACCGCTCATGTGGAAAGCTAAAAAATCATCAGGTCAAGGAAACAATAAAGCATGGACGAGGAAGCCTGACGGTGTAGGGCTGCTATACTTGGTGGAACGTTCTCGATTGGTTAAAATCGATGGAATAATGAAGAAAGAATATTATCTTAGTATTTAGGAACCCATTTTGTCAAATTTTATAGAGAAATGTGACTTCCCCATATCCGAGATAGCCCGACGCACACGGCTAAATTCGTGAAAAATCGTCCCAATAATTCGAGCTTTCACTTAATCCAGTGGCCTGCTGAATAGTCCAGATCTAAATCCGATTGAAAATCGATGGGCTCTCATTGGAAAAGTACGAGTCTGCACCAAAGGGATTGGGTGAGTCTTTGAGAGCGCGTGAGGTCGGATTGGCGCATGATACCTTGCCAGCACCTACTAAATTTAGTCGAGAGTATGCCAATACTTATTCGGAATATGATAAAAGCTAAGGCCCTTTGGAAAAAATATTTTTAAAAAATTATTAAAGTACAAAAATTTGAAACGTGCAAAAGTGGATACATGCTCATTTTTTGAACAAATTAAAATCTCTCAAGGAAAAGGATCTCTTTGAATTGAAATTGTTGTCTTTTTTCATTCTCAATAAATTAATGAATCTTTAAAAAAAAAATCACAAGGATTGATTGATTTTAAAGATTTTACAGGCGCTTAAAGTGAAAAGTGATAAACATGTATCCACACGTGCTCGCCACTGTATGTCCGATGCATCTGTGGTTAATGTGAATTTTTTATTGTAATCTGGTTGTACTAATTAAATATGTGCTATTAAACTGTCCTTTAAATTATTAAATGCTCCAATTGCTGGTTCATCCAGCTGTATTAATGTTTTCTTGGATGCCCTTCATGAAACTTTCCCATTTACTCCACTCAGATATTTTGTTAATGGTTTGGCAATTGTGGCATAATTTCGGACAAATTTTCTGTAATACCCTGTTAGTCCTAAGAAGCTACGTAGCTCTCTGATATTTTTAGGAATTGGATAGTTTTGTATTGCGGAGATTTTGTCTGGATCTGTTTTAATGATATTTTGGGAAACAATGTATCCCAGAAATTTGGTTTCCAATTGAAAGAACTTAGACTTTTCTAGGGAAATTTTCATGTTAGCATTTTGCAATATCTGTATTATATGAATTAGATCTTTATAATGTTGTTCTATAGTTTTTGAAAATATTACTATATCGTCCATATATACGTGACAAGTTTTCCCAACTTGTTCTCTAAGTATATCGTCCATTGCCCTTTGGAAAATTCTGGGAGCGTTCGTCAATCCCATAGGCATTCTTAGAAATTCATATTTGCCGTTATTTATGGAAAAAGATGTTTTTTCAATATCTGATTCCCTCATTAAAATCTGATAGAAACCTGACTCTAAATCAATGGCCGAGAAATACTTTGCCTTACCTAAATTGGCAAGGATTACTGAAGGATCTTGCATAGGGTATCTATCCGGTATGGTGTTTTCATTAAGTTTCTTAAAGTCTATTACTAATCTATGTTTAGGAGTTCCGTCCTCATTTACCCCCTTCTTTGGTACTACTATTACCGGTGAATTTTATGGGCTTTTACCAGGTCTGATTATACCTTCATCTAACATTTTACTTATTTCTTTATTAACGAAATCGTTAACCGAATAAGCGTATGGATACTGCTTGCCATATACCGGTCTATCATGTTCAGTGTTAATCTCTCCTTTTATATCCGTTCTGAACGGTAACTGTAAATCTATATTGGCATGGTCTTCTTCGATGATAGATACCATTTTCTCTCTGAGATTTTCTAAATTGTCCTTTTTGTAGGTTATTGTGTTATACAATTTCATTTTTTTCAATTCAGAATTTGCATAACTTTAATGTCGGATATTTCTACGACGGCGCGTTCAGGATTTTTGCATCCCAAACTTTTAAATGGTTCATTGTCGGATATTTCTACGACGGCGCGTTCAGGATTTTTGCATCCCAAACTTTTAAATGGTTCATTGTCGGATAATTCAACGACGGCGGGTTCAGGATATTTGAATCCCAAACTATTGACGGATAATTCTTCGTCGGCGTGCTCAGGATTTTTTGATCCCAAGCTATATAAACTTCCTTCTACCTTTACTGAATCACTTTTCATTTCTTTTTCTTCTTCAAAATATTTTTTTATTATATATTCCTTCAATGGAAGGATGGTTTTTCCTTCTATAAAGGTTAATTTGTTTAAAGAAAGGACCTCGTCATATATTAGTTTCTCTTCATTGTCTTTATAACTTAAAGTCCCCTTTCCTGTATCAATAACAGCTCCGATTCTCTTTAATAGGTTAAATCCTATTAGTAAATCTGCCTCCATTCCATCTATTTCGTAAAACACTTGTTTTGTGTTGAAAATAGTTATATTATGGAAATATTTAATTATTGAAAACCCATTTACTGTAGCAACTTTCTTGTAAATTGATAATTCTTTTTTATTTTCGTAAATTCCTTTTTTTATATAACAGGAAGTTGCTCCCGTATCTTGTGAGGAACCAGGGTTCCCACAGGCCGAGTGCGACCAAGAGCACAGTCGGATAAAAGCTGACGGCTGGCCGGATAAGGCGAGGGTCAAGCCAGACGCCCACGGTTATCCGGATGCGGCGAAGAGGCCAAGGGCCTCGAGAGGGGAAGTGCCCTGCTCTCGGAGAGAGAGAGGCACGAGAGGCAAAGGAAACGGCGGGATCGGGCCGGCAATAATCTGGCGCATGACCAAATAAGGGCAGGGGATCACGCCACCGGCCAGGCCCCGTTACGAAGGCCATGGAAACCAGGAGACGGCGATGGAAAACTACCGACGCCGAGCCGGGGCCTGGCAAGGGGCTATAAAAGGAGGCAGCGGCGTCGAAGCGGGTCTCTTTTCCCGCGGATAAGTAAGCGCGCGCGCACGTTGAGACCCGGTCGAAACGCAAGAGTGATACTCGGTACAAAACAAAGAAGTGTAGTGAAGTGTAGCAGCAGGCAGACAGGCCCCGCCTGCCCCCCAGAGTAAGTCTAAGTTAAGTGAAGATCCCCGTAAGCCGGCGGAAGCTAGGAGGGGAGTGCGAGACGTGGAGTGCGGATTCGAGTGGCGGACCAAAGCAATAGCGGAGGTCAACTTGCCCCAATCAATAGCCTCGACGCTGCCACACCCGACGAGAGCCCCCGCGTGGTGGAGATCGGTAGTTAAGAGAAACTGTAACACCTAGCCCTAAGTCCTAATAGAATTGCGAATAAAGCGAAATTCAAATACAAAGAAAAGGAAAGTCTTATACTTTGTCGTTGGGGGCAACAATAAAAATACGTTGCTGCGAATCTGCCGACCGCTGAGCGAGCCCAGCAAACTCAAGCGGGCCCAAAAAGCAGGTTCGTTACAACTGGCGCCCAACGTGGGGCCCACAACGACAAATAATAGGACAAAGGGAGGGAGAGTATAGACGAGAGAATGGGGAAGGGACAATGGATCCATCGGTTGAGAAAGGAGGAGCTTGTCCAATGCGGCCACGCCTTCGGCGTGCGGCTGGAGGGCACCGTGGACGAAATGAGAAGAACCTTTAAGGAATGGATGAGGGAACACGAGGATGAGGCAGAGTGGGCCGATCTGATAAAGGTATGGGAGTGTCGGGCGAACAGGTCCTCGCCGACACCCCGGGCGGACGATAAACAAGCCGCGTACGAGCACCTGGCGCCCCCACCCGGCGCAGCCGCGGCTGCGCTGTGGAGGTCCCCAGTCGATATACAAAGAGAGTTGATAGCGAGTCTCTCAGTGCCAATACCGGAACGCTCACACACAGGAACGCCTAGCAGGCCCCGTCACCCAGGAAGGGATCGAAGCCGAGAAACCGAAAGGGAGAGAGTCGAACCAGCCACCACACGGCCAGCACACCTGGACTACGCTAGAGTGGCGAAACAGGTGAGAGAGTGGTCGTTCCGGTTCGACGGTACGACGAAGCCTCTCGAGTTCTTGGAGCAGGTCGAGTGGTCCGCCGAGACGTACGGTCTGGATCCGGATCTGATCCCTAGGGCGATGCCGGAGCTGCTAAAAGGACGGGCGCTGATGTGGTTCGTGGCGAACAATCGGCAGTGGAGAACGTGGAAAGAGTTCTCTTCCAGCTTCCAGGCTACCTTTCTGCCTCGGGGATATTTTGAGAAGTTGCTGCAGGAAGTGAGGATGCGGAAACAGAAGTGGGGCGAACCGTTCAAAGAATACATGGTAGAGATGCAGACACTTATGCGACCCCTGAAATGTCCCCAAGAGGAGCAAACGGAGTTGATTCGGGAGAATAGCATGCCCGACTTGAGAGCGTATATGAGACCACACCGGTGCAAGGATCTCGACACCATGATGGAACTGGCAGACGAGTTCGAGGCGCTGGAAAGGGACCGCCTAGAGTTCCAACGGGAGAATCCAACCGTGAAAGCCCGGGCAGCGAATCCCTTCCACAAGCCGGCCGAGACGACGGCATGTCGGCGATGCAAAGACGGCCCGCTGGAGGAGGCAGCACGAGAGGAAAGGGGAGCGCATGGCCTCTTGCCGACACCGACCAACGGCAATATCGAGAATGGATATGCCAAGAATCCGTCCCAGGCGTGCCGAAGGTGTGGGAGCGCGGATCATTGGAGCCGGGAGTGCAACGGCCGACCGCTCACCTACTGCTGGAGATGCGGAAAAGTGGGCATCTCGGCATGGCAGTGCTGCAGGAAGACGGGAAACGCCCCGCGACCCACGCCGCGGAGGGCCGTGCCAGGGTCGCAAGAAACGGTCCCTCAAGCCTAGTCGGCAGGCTGATCAGCGAGGAGGAGCAGTTATCAGCAGTAGTGGAGGTCGCGGGCATGGAGCTGCAAGCCACGGTGGATACAGGAGCCACCAGCAGTTTCGTGAGCCGCGAGCTGGCGGACCGACTGAAGGGTGAAGGCCGGGAGGTGGCGGCAAGGAAAAGGGTGAGGTTGGCAGATGGCCATAGCCAGGAGATCACACACCAGATCGAAACGAAGGTAGGCTTTGGGAGCAAGGAGATCCCAATGGTGCTACTCGTATTGCCGGGTGTGATCGATGAGTTAGTGTTGGGATGGGATTTCCTCCGCGCGGTCGGGGCAGTGGTGACCTGTGCAGGACACAGGGTGGTGATCCCTGCCCAAGATCGGGAACGAGGAGGCCAGGAGGAAAGACTGTCAGTGGCGAAGGCCGAAGGTGGAGAGACAGGACCGGAATACGACAACAAAACGGACACGACCCTAAGAACGGCCGCCCGAGAGGTGGCGGAAAGCACAAACGGGAATGAGGGGGCGAGGGAAGAGCCAGTGGAGCCCGAGAGTTGGAGGCGTTTGCCAAGATCGAGGGGGTGTCTAATGTGGCGGTGCACACAATCACCATGAGTGACCCGCAACCGATTAAACAAAGATATTACCCAAAGAACCCCAAAATGCAGGCCGAGATTAACCAGAAGGTGGACGAACTGTTAGAAAAGGGATGCATAGAGCCGTCAAAGAGCCCCTACAGTTCGCCTTTAGTGATGGTGAAGAAGAAGAATGGCAAGTGGAGATTGTGCGTGGACTTTCGTCAAGTGAACGCGAGATCAGTAAAGGACGCATACCCAATGCCCAGGATCGATTACATACTCGATCAGCTGCGGGAAGCAAAGTTCATAAGTAGCCTGGATCTGAAGGATGGATATTGGCAGATCCCCCTGGCCGAGAGCAGCCGGCCGATCACGGCGTTCACGGTGCCCGGCAAGGGGCTATACCAATGGAAGGTGATGCCGTTTGGGTTACACTCCACGTCGGCCACCTTTCAACGGGCATTAGACCAAGTGATAGGGCCCGAGATGATGCCGCACGCATTCGCGTACCAGGATGACATAGTGGTCATCGGGCGAACAGAAGAAGAACACCGAAGAAACCTGAAAGAGGTGTTTCGACGGCTCCGCTTGGCCAACTTGCGGCTGAATGCGGACAAGTGCGAATTCTTCAGGAAAGAGCTGCGGTATCTGGGCCACAAGATAACCGGCGAAGGGATATGTACGGACCCCGAGAAAGTCGCAGCCATCGCCGAACTGAAACCGCCGAACAATGTCAAGGAGCTAAGACAGTACTTGGGAGTGGCCTCATGGTACCGGAGGTTCGTGCCCGACTTCGCCACCCTAGTGCAGCCTCTCACCGGGCTCCTCAAGAAGAAGACAGAATGGGTCTGGACCCGGGAACGGCAGGAAGCGTTCGAGGAGGTGAAGAGAAGACTAGTGGCGGACCCCGTGCTGGCGTGCCCTGACTTCTCGAAGAAATTCATCCTGCAGACAGACGCCAGTGATTATGGGCTGGGCGCGATTCTCACGCAGGAGACGGAAAGGGGAGAGCGGGTAATATCGTATGCTAGCAGGACGCTAAACGGACCCGAAAGGAACTATTCGGCGACGGAGAAAGAATGTCTGGCCATTGTGTGGGCCATACGCCGGTTGAGGCCATACTTGGAAGGGTATCGCTTCAAGGTGGTCACGGACCACATGGCTCTGAAATGGTTAAATAGCATAGAGAGTCCGTCGGGAAGAGTGGCGAGATGGGCATTAGAGTTGCAGCAGTACGACTTTGAAATCGCATACAGGAAAGGACAGCTCAACGTGGTAGCCGACGCACTCTCCCGACAGCCGGTGGAGGAGCGAGGACGTCGAATAAGAAATGTGGAGGGAACACCGCCAGTGGGCGAGCCGCCCTGCAAGTGGTTAGAAGGCATGGCCGAGAAGATCAGGAAAGAAGCCCCAAAGTACCCCGACTATGTGGAGAAGGGGGGGAACTTGTACCGGCACATTCCGCACCGGGCCGGGAGCGAAGAAGTCGCCTCGTGGAAGTTATGTGTGCCGAAATATGCCCGAGAAAGGGTTTTAAAGGAGAGCCACGATAACCCGGAGGCAGGCCACGCCGGCGGAAGGAGAACCGCGGCACGGGTGGCGGCAAGGTATTACTGGCCGGGGATGTACAGAGACGTGAGGGCCTACGTGCGAAAGTGCGAACTATGCCTGCGTTTTAAGCCAAGTCAGCTACAAGCGGCAGGGGAGATGTTGACACAGGTACCGGAAGAACCATGGGCAACGGTATGCGCGGACTTCGTGGGTCCGCTGCCGAGATCGAAGCATGGGAACTCGGTGCTGCTGGTGCTAGTGGATCGATTCTCAAAATGGACCGAGTTGGTGCCGCTGAGGAAGGCCACAGCCGAGGCACTAATAAAGGCCTGTCGAGAACGCATAATAGCCCGGTTTGGGGCACCCAAAGTCTTCATTACGGACAATGGGGTGCAGTTTGCGGGCAGGGCATTTAAACGATTTCTGGAGCAGCTAGGAGTCCGCCACCAGTTCACGGCGCCATACACGCCGCAAGAAAACCCGACAGAGCGAACAAACAGAACAATAAAGACCATGATCGCTCAGTTCACCGAGGGCGATCAAAGGTGTTGGGACGAAAAGTGGCCGGAGCTAATGCTGGCCATGAATTCGGGAGTGTCGGATGCAACTGGATATTCACCGGCGTTCGTGGTGCAAGGAAGGGAACCCCGGCTGCCAAAGGCCCTATATGACGAGGAGACGGTAGGCACGGGGCAGGGCACAGAGACGCCGGATGAAAATGCGAAGAAGTTAAAAGAGCTGTTTAGTTGGTACGACGAAACTTGGAAAGGGCAGCCCAGGATCAGGCCAGGCACTACAACCTGAGAAGAAGACCGTGGAGACCCAAAGTGGGAGAAATCGTATGGGCCAAACAGCACCACCTGTCCAATGCGGCGGAGGGATTCGCCGCGAAGCTGGCACCAAGGTACGATGGGCCATACCAGATAGAGGACTTTATATCCCCCGTTATCTGCCACCTAAGAAAGGAGGGCGACAGGAAGAAGAGAACGGCCCACATACGGGACCTGAAACCCCAGCCCGAGGAGCGAGGGGTGAGTGGTGAGGGGGGAATGGATAGAAGGGGTCACCCTAAAAGGGTCACGCAGGACCACGAACGGTAGGGTGCCACGCAGGACACGGGGTAGGGTGCCACGCAGGACACGGGGAAGGGTGCCGCGCAGGACACGCACGAGACTCGTCAGCACGCAGGGTGACGGACTGGTGCACTTAGAGACGGGGGAAGGGTGCCGCGCAGGACACGCACGAGACTCGTCAGCACGCAGGGTGACGGACTGATGCACTTAGATCTAAATAGAAAAAAAAAGGAAGAGCAGGAAAGCCGTAGTTGGAAAGATCTGGAAAAAAAAGGGTGAGAGTTAGTAGGAATAAAGAAAAATAAAGCGAGAAGAGGAAAAACTCAGCAAACCTGAACAGGAAACGCGTCCCCAAAGCTGGGAGGCGAATCCGGGGTCGGGGAGGGTAATCTCAGGCAGCGGATGACCAAAGGAAACCCAGGGGCCAGGCTCAAGCCTCAACGCGGCCTCACAGGGCAACTACGAGCGTCGGGCCGGAACGACGGGTGCCGCTCATGCGTGGTCTACCGGGCGAGGAGTCGGATGACCCTCGGGTCCGAGCCACTGTGTGAGGGAGACGCCGGTCAAAAGAGTCCGGCTGGGGGCGCGCAGGAGTTGCCCTGGGATGTGAGCCAAAGATTCCAGCCCGGGCGGAGGGCCGGAGGACCCGTTGGTCACGAGCGGAATCGCGGCGAGCGACCCGCGGTGAAGGCAGAGGGCGAGCTGGAAAGGGAGAAAGGGTTAAGTAAAAGTCATCCGGGTCGGGAGAACTCACCCAGGCTCAGGAGGGTCCAATCAGCACGGGATGAAGAACAGGTCGACGGTAGCAGGAAAGTAAATTATAATCAAAATAAAAGGAGAAATACACGTAAGCACAAATGGGAAGGGGGTGGGTCCATCAAAGATGGAAAAATATTATCCGTCAGCCAACACAGAGCGCGGCGAGAACACAACAGTATCCAAAAAAAACGAGGGGGAACGTTGTGAGTTGCTGCGGACACCGCAACTCTAGAGTTATACCCGATACTAAGTCAGTATGGCTCTCCTCCGGCAGACGCCGCTAATATTAAACGACACGACAAAGAGTGCGTGCGAGAGAGACAGAAAATCAGTCTGAGCGTGACGTCGGGCGCTGCGTAGCCACTGCAAATTGATTTGTTCCCTTTGGCTATAAAAATGATCTGATCTGATTCAGATTCAGCTATCTGAGAGATATGGTCGTTATCTATGATTCTGCGTTTTTAGTTTTCTCAAATCTGCAATATTGTGGATGCAACAGATTTTCGTCCTTTGTGGGGGCGGATGGGGGTGGGGCGAAATTCTGAGATATACGTTTTATAGTGACATCTTAAAGGAGTGTGTGCACCAAATTTGGTTACTCTAGCCTTAATAGTCTCTGAGATTTGTGGTTGCCTCAGATTTTCGTCCTTTGCGGGGGCGGAAGGGGGTGTGGCGAAATTTGGACAGGAAACGGTCAAGGTCCGATATCACAGGAGTGTGGATACCAAATTTGGTTGCTCTGGCTTTTATAGGTTCTGAGATCCTTGAACTCATATTTTGCAATTGGCAAACCCGACCATGAAACCTGTGTGTTAGAGTGAGACAGAGCGAGAAAGAGTGAAATTGTTTTCGTGATTCTGGCTGTAATAATTATACGATCTGGTTCAGATTTTGCACTCTAGAAGATAAAGTCATCTTCTACGATTCTGCGTTTTTAGTTTTCTCGTATCGTCGAAATTGTGGATGCCACAGATTTTCGCCCTTTGTGGGGGCGGAAGTGGGCGGGGCAAAGTTTTGAAATATTTTTGTAGCAGTGACATATCACAGAAGTCTGGATCCAAAACATCGTTGCTCTAGCTCTTATAGTCTTTGAGCATTAGGCGCTGAAGGGGACGGACAGACGGACAGACGGACAGACGGACGGACGGACAGACAGACAGGGCTCAATTGACTCGGCTATTGATGCTGATCAAGAATATATATACTTTATAGGGTCGGAAACGATTCCTTCTGGACGTTACACACATACACTTTTACCACAAATCTAATATACCCCAATACTCATTTTGAGTATCGGGTATAAAAAGACAAGGCGAAGTCGGATAGAGAGCGGAGAGCGCGTCGGTACTCACCCAACCAGGGGAAAGATGCCGTTAGAGAGCGCGGCCTGTAGAGAGAGGCCATGAGCACACGCGTAACAACCGTTAGAACCAGGCAAGAGAGACCGAAACCCGACGCACCGGCACCGTTAGAGGGAACGACTGGTAATGCAACGCGGGTATATATGCGGGTGGAAGACGGAACAGCGAGCACTTGAAGGTAATTATCACCAAGGAGAAACCGCAGCAAAAAAAAAAAAGGAGAAAAAAAAATGGAGACGAAACGGCTCACCCACGAGGACAGGAAGAAGAAGATGGAGGATCTGAGGGCGTTCTTGGAGGAGCAGCAGGCGATAGTGGGGGAGGGGGGCTACCGCGCCAAGGCTTCTCGTCAGCGACGGGCGTCCGTGCTCTCGCGTGGCGACGAGGAGGATTGGTGCGATGGCTCCCAGTTCCTCCAGCTGTTGGCCTCGCCGTTAGTATCGCCGGCGCCGTCGGGCCACGACTCCGTGTCACCGACGGTATCCTCGGACGAGGGGGCCGGGGAGAGCGACGACGACGTTATTTGCATCGACGGTCCACGCGCCCCAACCGCCCAAGAAAAGGCCAGAGTGAGAAGGCCGCTGACCCCGCGCGACCGGGGCGAAGCATTGAAACGGAAATTCCAGGAGGCGACGGCGGAGGAGAAGCGCCGGATCCGCCGGGTGCTGGAGGCGGCACGAATGATCCGACGGCGGAGGGACGAGCGGCTGGAGGCGCGGCGGCGACAGGAGGGAAGGGCCACCAGGAAGGAGGAGCCCGGCCACGAGAGCGACGAGGCGCCGCCACCCCCGCCATTCCGAGTGGTACTGCCGCCGATGCAGTCCCGGGCCGACGAGGCGGGAGCCGAGGGGGCGCAGCCCCCGGCCAGGGGCGAGCGGGCCACGAATCCCGAGGCCGAATGGCAGGCAATTGTGGCAGCCGACGCCACCAGCCGAGGACGAAGAGGGCCCCGAGAGGCGGCCACCGCAAACCGAGGAGGAGCAGCAGCAGCAGCACCAGCAGCAGCAGCAGCCGCAGCAGCAGCAGCAGCAGCAGCAGCACCAGCAGCAGCAGCCGCAGCAGCAGCAGCAGCAGCAGCATCAGCAGCGCCAGCAGCAGCAGCAGCAGCAGGAGAAGGGGCAGTGGCAGCAGCAGCCACAGTGGAGGGGACCGGAGGCGGCCGTAATAGGGCCATACGTGTCGCAGGAGGTGCGGACCGCCGTGCGCCAGGGGATGGTTTGGCACCATCAGACCCTGCACATCACGTGGGCCTCGGGGCCCGCCCCGTGCGAGACCCAGCCAGAGACCGGCGCCCGGGTATGGGAAGAGAGCCCCCTCGGTAGCAACGACAGGGACCCGCGGAGGAGAAACCCCAAACCAGATCCCGCGACGACGGAGGCAGAGGAGGCGGCGACGGACGAGGCAGCGGCTGGCCCGGCAACGGCGACCACAGCGGCAGGAGTGGCGCCGGCGGAGGCAGCGGAGGCGGCGACGAACGACGCAGCGGAGGGCCCGGCAACGGCGACCACAGCGGCGACGGCGGAGGCAGCGGAAGCGGCGACGAACGACGCAGCGGAGGGCCCGGCAACGGCGACCACAGCGGCGACGGCGGAGGCAGCGGAGGCGGCGACGGACGACGCAGCGGAGGGCCCGGCAACGGCGACCACAGCGGCGACGGCGGAGGCAGCGGAGGCGGCGACGGACGACGCAGCGGAGGGCCCGGCAACGGCGACCACAGCGGCGACGGCGGAGGCAGCGGAGGCGGCGACGGAACACGCGGAGGTCGAGGCGTGGGAACGCGGGCCGTGGATGTGGCCCGCGCCGGAGAGGGCGGTCGAGCGCCCAGCCCTGAAGAGGCAGGCCTCCTGCCCGGAGCCCCATACAAGACCCAAGCGGCCGGCCCTGCAACGGCAGAGCTCAGCACCAGCAGCCACGGGCCACTGGAAGGCGATCCCGCGGGAGGAGTGGCCGGCGGCAGTGAGCCGCGCACAGGCCCAGATACGCCTCGTGGGCAGACGGGTAAAAAAATTGGTAAGCGAGCGAGGTACGCGGTACCGCATCTCCATGTCGGCCACGCGCACGGAGGTATTCCGAGAACAGAAATAAAGGAAAACGGAGAAGAGAAGAAAAAGGGGGGGGGGGGGAGGCAGAAGAAACACAAAAAGAAAAAAAGGGCAGAACACGCGGGAGAATATGAATAAAGAGAAAACAGAAAAAAACAAGAAAACGGAATATCGACTGGGGGGGGGGAAGTATCGAGTGGATCGCAGAAGCGCCCCTACACCTTATCGATAGGCGGGAGTCGGCGCCAGCCAGAAAAGTGCAAGGGCTGGCAGCGCCGCCCGAGCTAAGGCGCCAGAGGGCGCCAGACCGCCGGCGATCCCAGGTACAACAAAGGGCGCGCGCAACTTCGGGCCGTTTGAATGAGGAAAGCCCACCCCATCCCGAGATCGCGGAAAACGGAAGTATTCCGCTACGGGAAGAAAGAGGGGGGTGTGAGGAACCAGGGTTCCCACAGGCCGAGTGCGACCAAGAGCACAGTCGGATAAAAGCTGACGGCTGGCCGGATAAGGCGAGGGTCAAGCCAGACGCCCACGGTTATCCGGATGCGGCGAAGAGGCCAAGGGCCTCGAGAGGGGAAGTGCCCTGCTCTCGGAGAGAGAGAGGCAAAGGAAACGGCGGGATCGGGCCGGCAATAATCTGGCGCATGACCAAATAAGGGCAGGGGATCACGCCACCGGCCAGGCCCCGTTACGAAGGCCATGGAAACCAGGAGACGGCGATGGAAAACTACCGACGCCGAGCCGGGGCCTGGCAAGGGGCTATAAAAGGAGGCAGCGGCGTCGAAGCGGGTCTCTTTTCCCGCGGATAAGTAAGCGCGCGCGCACGTTGAGACCCGGTCGAAACGCAAGAGTGATACTCGGTACAAAACAAAGAAGTGTAGTGAAGTGTAGCAGCAGGCAGACAGGCCCCGCCTGCCCCCCAGAGTAAGTCTAAGTTAAGTGAAGATCCCCGTAAGCCGGCGGAAGCTAGGAGGGGAGTGCGAGACGTGGAGTGCGGATTCGAGTGGCGGACCAAAGCAATAGCGGAGGTCAACTTGCCCCAATCAATAGCCTCGACGCTGCCACACCCGACGAGAGCCCCCGCGTGGTGGAGATCGGTAGTTAAGAGAAACTGTAACACCTAGCCCTAAGTCCTAATAGAATTGCGAATAAAGCGAAATTCAAATACAAAGAAAAGGAAAGTCTTATACTTTGTCGTTGGGGGCAACAATAAAAATACGTTGCTGCGAATCTGCCGACCGCTGAGCGAGCCCAGCAAACTCAAGCGGGCCCAAAAAGCAGGTTCGTTACAATCTATCAAAACTTTTAATTCCCTGTTTATTTTTTTATCTACTCTTTTTAAGTAGGGCACTCCTACTTCGGGGGCTGATCTAGAAAATGGTCCTCCTCAATGTTATTTATCCGCATTGCTTTATTAGCCGGTTGTTCCGACGTTTCATTTGGCTTTCGTTTCTGCGCTTGATTTGCGTTAGACTGATTATTCGGTACTACGTTTGCCCTAAAATGCTGAGCTTGGTTATAATTGTTATTATTTCTCCTATAATAACCGTTAGTATTCTCCCGATAATTTCTATTATTATTATTATTATTATTTCCCCTGAATTGATTGCTGTTCTGTCGGTTCTGGATTTGTATCGATTCGTCTACATCCATTGGTTCTGGGGCCTGATTTTGTTGTCTACTACCCAAGAAATAGGGTTGTCCCCATGACATGTTATTCCTCTGAAAATCCCTTTTTTGGTCGAATGGTGAACTATTAGTCCTTGGTTGTCGTTGGTTGAATCTTAAGGTATTGTAATTATTATGCCCTGAGTTTCTGGGGCCACTGAATTGGTAGGCAAATTGGGCCCGAATGTTATTTGATTGCAATTCCTGTACCTTTGCCAAGGCATTCGGTAAATCTGGGGGATTCAATGACAATAGGATTTCTGCAATGCCGCCGTTTAGGCCAGTGACAAAAATGCGTAAGGCATTGTCTCTAATTTTTTTATTTGATTCTTTGGTGATTTCACTGTCCTTTCCGTGAGTCATTATTGTCTTATTTATTAACAAGGTCATTTTCTTGTTAACCTCGTTATAGAAATCTATTATTGAAAGGTTCCTTGTCGGAGAACGCTTAACTCCTGTTCTATTATGTAAATTGGTCTCTTGTCACTGTAAACAAAGTCAAGTCGTGAAAGTATGGCATCAAAATTTAAAACTGTCCCGTGGTTGGTCAGTGCGTCATGTGCTGGTCCTGTTATTTTGCTTCTCAAAATTTTTAAGGATATATAATATTGCTTACTTCCTTTCTTATATAATTTCACTGCAGTTTCTGCAGCTTCCCTCCATCCTACGTATTGGTTTAATCCACCATTGAAAATTGTACCGAAAAGTAAAAACGCAACCATTCATATGTAAGGTTTATTTGTGACTAAAAAATTCTCTGCTCGCAGGCAGATAGAGACCGAAACGAAATAGAGAACAAAAGGGAGATAAGAGAACGTCGCTTCGTTACGTCTCTCACTCATACATACGTCTACATACTCATATGTCTGTCAATACATGCGTGCATTGCTAGAGATGGTCATTCTTCAACACCCTTCCTCAATGCGTGCAAATTAAACAACTGCGGTAGCGGATTGTGTTTTTTAAAAAGTTTTTATTTTACTTCGAACTTCACTGATATAGATTTAAGTAGAGGGTCACAAAGGAATTCCGGGCCAAGGGATTGCGCGATCTTAATATTTAGCTAGACTTTGCGGTGTCGCTGCTGGATCAAGACTGATTTGAACTTTCTGATCTTTGCATCGTTGATCCCTTTCGGGAATCGTTTTTCTATAAACATTTCAATTGATTTCGCCATCCCGAGTATTGGCTTTCGTCAACCAAAGAGAGAACTGTAAAAGGCCTAAAGTGCAGGATCTGCAGAAAGCCGGGAGTGAGATTGTTTATGAGAAGCCGGGTGTGGGCAAACATTGGTTTTCCATTTAAGCGAGTGTCAAAGATTGGGATTGCGGCGGGGGCGCTTGAGATTGTACATCTTAGAAATCAATTAGGCGGAGGCCCAAGATTGAAATTGTTTTCGTTTTGGAAAACCAAAGATTGTTTACAACTCGTATAAGAGCTCAATGGAATTGGGTACGTTAACTCCCCCCATTCTTAAATGTTTCGTCCCGATACATTTTGAAGTTCTGATAGAGCTCTAATTTCTTCTGACAGTATTTGAATGTTGCTTTCCACTATTTCTTCTGACGGTATTCTTATTGATTTAATAAGTACAAATTTGGTTAATTTATAGCCGAAGTAAAATAACATTAACAATATCAGAATGATTAAAAATAATGTTGTTAATGGTAAGGCCGTATTACCTAATGTTATAAGGGGATTTAAAATATTAACATTATCAAAAGAAAATTGCTTATCATTCGATTGTATATAATCAACTAATTCAAAATCGCTATATCTATGATGCGATATATATCTTAGAATTTTACCCTTATCATTTATGTGGGTTATATTATTTATTACAATTGTGTTGTTGAATATAAGGAGATACGATCCTAACAAAGTAGTATTGTCTACGATATTTTTGCCTGAAACTAATATGGCACCATCCTGAATGATGTCTATTTCTTTGTTTTTTTCCCTTTTTTTAGTGCAGTTGGCTTTAAAGCCATTAAGTAAATTGGTGAAACAGGTACTCTTTAAGTTTATTTGTGCGTAAATGTTAAAAGTTTCACTTTTAAAATTATTCATTAAATAGTATTTCTCCTTACATTCACAAACTTTTTCACTTATTACTAACATTCCATCATTTTGTGAGATGGCTCTTGCATGGTAAAACTTGCAAATATCTTTAATTTGAGGATATTTTATGTAAATGATTATTAAATCTGCATTTCGAATTATTTTAATCGTTGCAATGTCCAACAGATCAGACAGTTCAACATTATGTTTTTCATGCTTATAAATGTCCTCTATTTCGTTTTTATTTAAAATTTTTGTATTGAAAATGTTTACTTTTAAGAGGGTTATGGTATCAACTAAATTTAGTAGGTCAAAAGTTATTAATTTTAAACGATGCTTTCTCAGTATCGTTTCTTCATTGAAGATGACATTTTTTAATGAATTTGATAGCAATTCAATTTCTTTGAAAAATTTGGAATTTATTACAAATTGTTTATCGTTATTTTCAGTTAATTCATTTACTTTATTTTGTATTTTCAAAAAGTCGTCATGATCAGGGCTGCCTGCTATCCATTTCCAAATGGTACCTAATTCATTTATTCCCCTTTCTTTCCGTTTTGGAACTAATTCTATATGTGCTATTAAACTGTCCTTTAAATTATTAAATGCTCCAATTGCTGGTTCATCCAGCTGTATTAATGTTTTCTTGGATGCCCTTCGTGAAACTTTCCCATTTACTCCGCTCAGATATTTTGTTAAAGGTTTGGCAATTGTGGCATAATTTCGGACAAATTTTCTGTAATACCCTGTTAGTCCTAAGAAGCTACGTAGCTCTCTGATATTTTTAGGAATTGGATAGTTTTGAATTGTGGAGATTTTGTCTGGATCTGTTTTAATGATATTTTGGGAAACAATGTATCCCAGAAATTTGGTTTCCAATTGAAAGAATTAAGACTTTTCTAGTGAAATTTTCATGTTAACGTTTTGCAATATCTGAATTATATGAATTAGATCTTTATAATGTTGTTCTATAGTTTTTGAAAATATTATTATATCGTCCATATAAACGTGACAAGTTTTCCCAACTTATTCTCTAAGTATATCGTCCATTGCCCTTTGGAAAATTCTGGGAGCGTTCGTCAATCCCATAGGCATTCTTAGAAATTCATATTTGCCGTTATTTATGGAAAAAGATGTTTTTTCAATATCTGATTCCCTCATTAAAATCTGATAGAAACCTGACTCTAAATCAATGGCCGAGAAATATTTCGCTTTACCTAAATTGGCAAGGATTACTGAAGGATCTTGCATAGGGTATCTATCCGGTATGGTGTTTTCATTAAGTTTCTTAAAGTCTATTACTAATCTATGCTTAGGAGTTCCGTCCTCATTTACTCCCTTCTTTGGTACTACTATTACCGGTGAATTATATGGGCTTTTACTAGGTCTGATTATACCTTCATCTAACATTTTACTTATTTCGTTATTAACGAAATCGTTAACCGAATAAGCGTATGGATACTGCTTGCCATATACCGGTCTATCGTGTTCAGTGTTAATCTCTCCTTTTATATCCGTTCTGAACGGTAACTGTAAATTTATATTGGCATGGTCTTCTTCGATGATAGATACCATTTTCTCTCTGAGATTTTCTAAATTGTCCTCTTTGTAGGTTATTGTGTTATACAATTTCATTTTTTTCAATTCAGAATTTGCATAATTTGGAATGTCGGATATTTCTACGACGGCGCGTTCAGGATTTTTGCATCCCAAACTTTTAAATTGTTCATTGTCGGATAATTCAACGACGGCGTGTTCAGGATTCTTTAATCCCAAACTATTCGAACTTTTAGTGTCGGATAATTCAACGACGGCGTGCTCAGGATATTTTAATCCCAAACTATTAAAACTTTGGATGTCGGATAATTCAACGACGGCGGGTTCAGGATATTTGAATCCCAAACTATTGACGGATAATTCTTCGTCGGCGTGCTCAGGATTTTTTGATCCCAAGCTATATAAACTTCCTTCTACCTTTACTGAATCGCTTTTCATTTCTTTTTCTTCTTCAAAATATTTTTTTATTATATATTCCTTCAACGGAAGGATGGTTTTTCCTTCTATAAAGGTTAATTTGTTTAAAGAAAGGACCTCGTCATATATTAGTTTCTCCTCGTTGTTTTTATAACTTAAAGTCCCCTTTCCTGTATTAATAACCGCTCCGATTTTCTTTAATAGGTTAAATCCTATTAGTAAATCTGCCTCCATTCCATCTATTTCATAAAACACTTGCTTTGTGTTGAAAATTGTTATATTATGGAAATATTTAATTATTGAAAACCCATTCACTGTAGCAACTTTCTTATAAATTGGTAATTCTTTTTTATTGTCGTAAATTCCTTTTTTTATATAACAGGAAGTTGCTCCCGTATCTATCAAAACTTTTAATTCTCTGTTTATTTTTTTGTCTACTCTTTTTAGGTAGGGCAGACCTACTTCGGGGGCTGATCTAAAAAATGATCCTCCTCAATGTTATTTATCCTCATTGCTTTATTAGCCGGTTGTTCCGACATTTCGTTTAACTTTCGTTTCTGCGCTGGATTGTCGTTAGACTGATTATTCGGGACTACGTTTGCCCTAAAATGCTGGGCTTGGCTATAATTGTTATTATTTCTCCTAAAATAACCGTTAGTATTCTCCCGATAATTTCTATTGTTATTATTTCCCCTGAATTGATTGCTGTTCTGTCGGTTCCGGATTTGTATCGATTCGTCTATTGTTTCTGCCTGATAATCTGATACCTGATCGGATTTAGTTTCTATTTGTTGTTTTAAATTTACAATTTGCTCTTGTACTTGTGAAATTTGAAGTGCTATCAATTGTTTGACCAGATCTGCTGTGAGATCGGTCCTTGCTTGAGAGTTAATCATTTTTAGTTTTTCAAAATCTAAAGTTAGCTGATCCACTTTTAATTTTTCTTATATGTTAGTTTTTATAATCTTATATAACCTAATTGAACTTATATATTTATTAATGCAACTCTTGCTCACGAAATATCCGGTAGGGGTCGTCCTTCTTAGTTTGGCAGATCTTCGAACGGTTCTTCCTTCTTGATTTGTCTGACAGGTCTTCGAACGGGTCTTCCTTCTTAAATTTCTTTGACTGAATTTGTTTGACTGGGTCTTCTGGGGGTCTTCCTTCTTTGGCTTCGCTGATCGTTTCACTTTCTTTGTATTTTGGTTTTGTCGGTTTTGTTGGTTTTGTTTTTTAAAAACTTTGGGTTTCTTTGTTTTTTTTTGTATTTACGAATTGCCTTGATTAGCTTTTTGTTTTATTTGTATTTTGCATTTTATTTGTATTTGTATTTGTATTTGTATTTGTATTTGTATTTATTTTTGCACTCCCTAAGCTCCGGTTTGTTTCCTTTTTATCTCACTTTTTTTTATCTTATATCACACAGTCACTCCGCGTTTTTAAATTTGAAGGATTTATTCCATTAATTAATTGTCCTTCGGGTTTCGGCACGACGCAACACTTTTATCATTCGGTGTTTTTTATACAACGTCGCCCCACGTTGGGCGCCAATTAAACAACTGCGGTAGCGGATTGTGTTTTTTAAAAAGTTTTTATTTTACTTCGAACTTCACTGATATAGATTTAAGTAGAGGGTCACAAAGGAATTCCGGGCCAAGGGATTGCGCGATCTTAATATTTAGCTAGACTTTGCGGTGTCGCTGCTGGATCAAGACTGATTTGAACTTTCTGATCTTTGCATCGTTGATCCCTTTCGGGAATCGTTTTTCTATAAACATTTCAATTGATTTCGCCATCCCGAGTATTGGATTTCGTCAACCAAAGAGAGAACTGTAAAAGGCCTAAAGTGCAGGATCTGCAGAAAGCCGGGAGTGAGATTGTTTATGAGAAGCCGGGTGTAGGCAAACATTGGTTTTCCATTTAGGCGAGTGTCAAAGATTGGGATTGCGGCGGGAGCCCTTGAGACTGTACATCTTAGAAATCAATTAGGCGGAGGCCCAAGATTGAAATTGTTTTTGTTTTGGAAAGCCAAAGATTGTTTACAACTCGTATAAGAGCTCAATAGAATTGGGTACGTTAACTTGCATGCTTACAAATTCCATTTAACTCAATTTAAACTTAACAATTTTGTAAATTCGACATGCTTTCTCTTAGGGAGATTCTTGGTCAAGATATCTGCAATCATATCTGTTGTACTAGCATACTTTAACTTAACTTGACCTTCTTCTACAATCTGTCGTACAAAGTGATATCTAATATCAATATGCTTGGTCCTTGAGTGATACACTGGGTTCATAGCCAGCTCTTGTGCGCTCAGATTATCGCCATATAAGGTAGTTGAGGTAGCTTCATCTCCACAGCCAATTTCGATGATTAAGCGACGTAAGAATATGGACTCCTTACACGAAGCCGACAGTGCCTTGTATTCTGCCTCCGTGCTGCTAAGTGCCACGCTGCGTTGTTTCTCAGATCGCCAAGAAATTGGGCCACCTGCCAAAAAATAAACATAGCCCGTATACGACTTCCGGTTAGTTCGATCGCCGCCCCAATCCGCATCCACATATCCAGTAAGTGGCTGGTGACACCGTTTGTAGTATAGTTTGAAGTTCATCGTCGCTGCCAAGTACCTCAGAACGTGCTTCACACCAGCCAGATGCTCTGCGTGCGGATCTTTGTTCCTCTGGGCCAACTTTGCAACTGAATGCAAAATGTCCGGTCTGGTTGTGAGTGCCAGCCACATCAGCTCACCAATCATGGATTGATACATGACAGGATCAACCTTTTGACACTGCTCATTAGTACAATCCACCTGGAACCCCGCATCCAACGGAGTAGCCACTGGTCTACATTTGTCCATGTCGTGAGCTTGCAATAGTTCCTTGATGTATTGCGAGTGGCCTATGGTGATAGGCCCAAGCTCACCTTCACGGTGCACCTCCATGCTTAAAAACAGCTCTGGAACACCTTTGTCGATACATTCGAACGCATTTGAAATAGCCGATTTGATACCGAGCATGTCCTCTTTGGACTGGCATGCTATAAGTAAATCGTCAACATATACCAATATTAACGATAAGTTACCTTTCCCTCTCTGCTGGTAGAGACACGGCTCGTTGTCACAGGAAACAAAACCCAGATTAGTCAGGACGCCATTCAGCTTCGAATTCCATTCCCTTCCTGACTGCTTCAATCCATATATTGCCTTTTTAAGCAGCAGAGCCTTCGCTGGATAAGCTCGATCAATGTACCCTTGTGGTTGCTTCATGTACACCGTATCGCTCAGGTCACTGTTGAGGTATGCCGTACATACATCCATTTGGTTGACATATAATTTCAATTCTGCTGCTAGCGCAAGAATAAATCGCACGCTCTCCAGTCTGCTGACTGGAGAAAATGCTTCCGCATAGTTTATGCCGTACTGCTGGGAGCAACCTTTTGCCACCAGCCGCGCCTTGAAACTTTCGATTTGACCATCTTTGTCGCGTTTCAGGCTATATACCCATTTGCATCCAACTGCTCGTTGTCCTGCCGGTAAGTCTGCCAACTGCCATGTCTCGTTTGCCATTAATGCCTCATATTCGCGATGCATCGCTTCGGACCAGTGTGATGCATGAATACTGATCAACGCCTCCTCGTAGGATACTGGAATCTTTACGTTGCTGGTAACCAGAGCACCAAGAATGTTGTACTCCTTTCTCGGACGGCCAGGTTTGCCGGTCCGAATCAGCCTTGGTCTGCCAGGTCCAACGCGAGGAGCTGGCTCATCTGACTCAACCTTTTGAGTTGCGCTCTCGTACCCATCAGTACCGCTGCTACTGGGATTCTCCCCGTCAACGCTTGCACCATGGCTGCTGTCTCCACCGCTGCTGTCAATGTCATCAGTATCGCCGCCTGACTGCATGCTAACTTCTGCCTTCGGAAGTTCGAATGTGACTGTATCCTTGTCGTCTTGGATCTCGTCAAAGAGAACATCTCGCCTCTCAATCACCTGATGAGACACAGGGTCATACAGTCGATAGCCCTTAGCCGCTACTGAATATCCAATCATGCGATATTCTTTGCCTTTTGGTTGAAGTTTACTCTTCCTTGGACCCTTGTCCAAAGCTACTGCAACGGAGCCAAAAACCTTTAGATGACCAACAAAAGGTTTCTTACCAGTCCACGCTTCCATAGGCGTCATACTGGTCAGCGCCTTGGTCGGTGATCGATTCCGTACATACACAGCTGCGTTGACTGCCTCAGCCCACAAGGATTCGCCTAATCCAGACTGGACCAGCATACATCTTGACATTTCCACCAGAGTGCGGTTTGCCCTCTCAGCAACGCCGTTTTGCTGTGGAGTGTACGCCACTGTCAGCTACCTCTCAATCCCATTAGTTTTCAGAAATTCATCAAACGATTTGTTGACAAATTCACCGCCATTGTCGCTCCGGATACATTTGAGACTTTTTCCCGTTTGCCGTTCAACCAGGGTTTTGAACTCGACGAACTTCTGGAAGACTTCATCCTTTGTCCGCAGGAAATACACAAATATACGCCTTGATTTGTCATCGATGAAGGTAAGAAAATACTTTGATCCAGCAAGAGACTGTGTGCCAAAGGGCCCGCACACATCTGCATGAACTAGTTCCAATATATTTTGAGCTCTACATGTTTTGCAATTCATATTCGCCGGGAAAACCATATTTCCAATGCCGCGCACCATTCCTTTGCTGATCAAATCTTTCATACTGCTGATGTTCAAGTGGCCGTACCGTTTATGCCACAGGGCACCATCAGCCTTAACCGCCGCAAAACAGTTGTTTTGTTTTCCTCGAAACATATACAAGTTTCCAACTCTGTTCGCCTTTACAATGCATTCGCCATTTTGGATAACTCGTGCATATTCTTGTCCAAAAGTGACGAAACATTTATTCTGTACAGCGCTGCTGACCGAGAAATAATTTCCATTCCGGAGTCATTTCTGTGTGTTTCTCGAACTTTGTGAATAACTGTTTCTCACAACACATGTGGCTTGTGGCACCACTATCCAAAACACCACATACTTTTTTCAAATTATCTGCGTCCAACGCATTTAATAGACTGCACTGCTTGTTCTCCACTCTCGCTGCCCTTTCCACATTTGCGCTCTCCTTCTTACACTGAGCCTTCATATGCCCGCGCTCACCACACTTGAAACATATCATTGTATTGTTTCTCTTCTTTTGCGCTCTGTGCGCGGCCGGCTTATGTACTGCGGTATATGCCTTTGCGTATTATTGGTATTATTATTAGTAAACGGAAGACAGTACCAAGTTATGTTTTTCTTTAAAGATTATTTATGTATTTCTTGATTACTTTTTCTGCAACACCGGTCCACACACTTGAGATCACAAAAGAAGAGAGAGCGTCGACACTTCAAGTGTGACCAGACTAACTCATAATAATAATACCTAACATATCGATAATATTATTTAATGTTATTATTTGAATGTGGGAATAGGCGTATTCCAACACGCCCCCCTCAAAAATAACATTAATTATCAAAATCATAAAAATAAAAAATATAAAAAAAGTTTTCATCATTAAATCAAAAAAAGGTAACATTCAATTTGTAAGATATGAATATTAGTTTATAAGATTTGAATATTAGTTTAAGAGTTACTCATCGATAGTATTATAAGAAATACCAATGTACTCGATATATCGATACTTGTCCTCGACAAGTATCGATATGCCAACACACATTAATTGATATACGACAATGAAGACAGAAGAACATATAATAAAACCGTGCTATTAAAAGTTTACATATCAGGTGTGGGGTTTGCCCAAAAAAAAAAAAAAATAATAAATAAAACTCTGCGATGAACTATGCAGACATAAGAGCGAAAACCAAAAGTGAACTTAGCGACATATTGCGTAGGCAAAACGTATATTTTGATCAAGATGCCAACATACACCAATTACGTACAGCAGTGAAAAAAATCATGGAAGACACGCATGAGCTAGGAAATACGGCGCCAAGCGCAGACGAGACTATGCAGGCAGACATTTTTGCAGTCCCGGTTGAGCGCGAGATAGATAGAGACAACCGTAGTGCAAAACACGCAGTAAAAGCGGCGCCAGAAGAACATGGTGAAAATGTGCAGAAGGCTCGAGAAGCATTCATGCCGCGACAAGACAACGCTTGTTCGAAATTGACCATGCGATCAGATGAATACGAAGAAGAATCGCGCCGTTTGCAGCAGTTGGAACAATTGTACGTTTCTCGCAAGCGCTTAGCTGATCTCAAATTAAGCATATTGAAAACGGAGAAAGAGGATATGGAGTTGGAAACGCCGAGAGATTGCATCGACTTGACACACATTGAGGCGTTGATGCGTCCATTTTCTGGAGATGACGACCAGGCTGTAACCAGTTGGATAAGTAACTTTGAGGACATTATGAATTTCCATGGTGTATCCGAGTCAAAATGCTGGATATTAGAGAAGCGGCTGCTAGGCGGATCGGCGAAGGCGTACATCGACCATGTGGCGCCTTTGACTTGGCAATTGATGCGAGCAGAATTGCTCAACGTCTTTGAGCAGAAAGTGACAGCGTGGGACATTGGAAAGCGACTGGAGGCACGGAAAATTGCAAATAATGAAAGCGCATTGCAATATTTCGTCGCAATGTGCAGCATAGCGTCGTAAGCAGACATGGCCACGAGCGATGTGGTCAAATTCATCGTAGAGGGACTGCAGGACAAGACGGGCATGGCAGCATCCATGCTATACTGCATCACACTCAAGGAGTTGCGTGACAAGATGGTCACCTATGATAAGGTCAGAAGAGCTCCTGGCGTCGTAGCAATTCGTAGCGAAGGTATGACAAAGGGAAAACTAAATGTGAGTATGGCAGTTGGGCAGCAGCAAGGTGGTGGCGCAATGCGTTGCTACAACTGTCGGCAATTTGGGCACGTTATGAAGGAATGCAGTCAGCCAAAGAGACCGGATGGGGCATGTTTTAACTGTTGGAGTACCAGCCACCTATATTCGCAGTGCCCGAAACGAAAGATGGCCACTAGGGTAGCTGCAGTTCAAGATGAGGAGCGACCAGGAGAAAAAAACAACGACGATTTAGCGGCTGTCCAGTTAATCACTTTATGACTTCCGTTTGGTGAACAAAGAGGCGTCAGTATTTTTAGTCTATTTGATACAGGTAGCCCTGTAAGTTTTATTCATAAGTCTTTGATACCGAAGTCGGCTATAGTTGAAGCCTATAATGAAGTTAGGAAATACTATGGACTAGGAGGACAACCAATTCCCATATGGGGAAAATTTAAGTGCCATATTGAATTTTGCACAAAGAAATATATCGTTTTATTAAACATCGTAGATGATAACATGCTGCCTTTGCCGGTATTGTTGGGACGCGATGCCCTTAAAGTTATTGAAGTAAAATTAGTTCATAAGAAAAATATCAATGCGAAGCAACACACACCATTAAGTTCGTTAAAGCAAAAAGCTATTAGTTTAACCTGCGCGTCTTTATTCACCGAAAGTAAAAATAATATTAACATAAGACTATATGATAAGTTAGACGGTAATCAATCAGAAAGAAGCGAGCTAATCAAACGTTCTAATCCATTTAAAAATCAGACACAAGAAAACTCAAGGAATGACAAAATGGTCATCGAGAATATGAATCAAGGCGACGAATTCAGTAACTTTTGTGCGTCGGTAGAGATTGATGAAGAGGAACATATTAACGTAGGTTTCGAATTTGGCCCCACTATTGCAGAAAAGTGTAGGGAAGTTATTAAGACATACTATTTACACAAAGAATTTGACTTTAAAGCACCACCAAAGTATCAGATGCAGATTCGTGTAACAGAAACAACACCATTTCATTGTACTCCGCGTCGTTTATCCTACCATGAGAGAGAGAAAGTAGCTGAAATAGTAGATGATCTGTTAGAAAAGAAAGTAATCCGTCATAGTGAGTCTCCTTATGCTTCCCCGTTGGTCCTAGTAAAAAAAAAAATCAGGAGAACTTCGAATGTGTGTCGATTACCGTGGTCTGAACAAACGAATTGTTAAAGATAATTTCCCATTGCCCCTTATTGAGGACTGTCTTGAGTTTTTAGAAAACAAGTGCTGTTTTTCCATTATAGATTTGAAAAGTGGGTATCATCAAATAGGCGTAGAAGAAAAATCAGTTCCGTATACATCGTTTGTGACACCGCAAGGACAGTATGAGTACTTGAGAATGCCCTTTGGGTTAAAAAATGGATCCGCTATTTTTCAAAGATTTATTTCGGAGCTCTTGAGAGACTTTATTAGGAACAAAAGCATTGTAGTGTACATGGATGATATATTAGTAGCGACTAAAACAGTTGAAGAACACATGGATATATTAAAAAGACTATGCATTCGGTTTAGCGAGCAAAATTTAGAGATAAATTTAAAAAAGTGTAGGTTTGTCAATTCCTGGGGTATAAAGTTAATCAAAACGGAATAGTTCCTAGTGATTCCCATATTGAGGCCTTGAAAAAATACCCAGTCCCTCAAAATGTAAAAGCACTGCACTCATGCTTGGGATTCTTTTCGTATTTTCGACGTTTCATGTTGTCATTTGCGACGACAGCTAAGCCCTTGGTGCAGTTGTTAAAAGAAGGTGGTCCGTTTCCCATGAATAGAGAACAGGTGAAGACGTTTGAAACTCTTAAGAATGCGTTGGCAAATCCTCCGGTATTAGCCATTTTTATCCCAAATAGAGAAACGGAATTACATACAGACGCAAGTTCATACGGTTATGGCGCAATACTGATGCAAAGACAAGATGATGGGAATTCCATCTTAAGATGCACCCTGTGTCCTATTATTCTGGCAAAACAACAGAAAGAGAATCACGTTATCATAGTTTCGAACTAGAGACATTCAGGCAGGCTCCGTTTTTCATTTACTTTTGCGGATTACGTTTTCAGCCAAAACGTTTCGTTTTCGTTTTAAGGTGTTCCATTTTTCACATATTTTTTTTTATCGATATGTTACATTTTGAAGTCCGAATTAAATTGGGCGGGAAACAGCTGTGCTCACCCAGATGTTCTGTTAAGCGCATGTTACAGGCACAGTCTGAGCTGTTACATGCACATTTGTGCTGTTATACGCAAAAATTTAATAATTGCCAACGTTCCGATAACCAAATCGGAATGCGTCAGCTGCTTACACCAAAACGAAATTTGTTGTTGCTGTGGCCAGTTTTTTCCGAGCCAAATTTTAGGTTGGGTTAAAATAAAATTATTTATAAAGAAAGCACAAGTTAAATTACCCTGATATAGGTATCAAGTTTATGTTAATGCATCAATAAGTCATCTATTTTTTTCCTTTTGCAATTAAGGTTCGTTTTGTTGTATAAAAAGCCGTTTACTTTTCATTTCGTCAACGAAAATGTTTTCGTTTTGAAAACGATGAAATCTTGCGGAATGGGAAAAAGAGAGCCCCAATTTATGTGATTTCAAAAGTAAATCGGAAAACTTTTGTGAATGTGAAAAACGGAGCCTGGCTGATTGGCTATAATTTATGCATTGAGGCGTTTTAGAGCATATTTGGAGCATAGGTCCTTCAAAATAATCGCGGATTGTAATTCGTTAGTACAGACGTTAACCAGAAAGTCAATTAGTCCTAAGATAGCACGGTGGTCCCTAGAGTTAGAGAACTATGATTACTCCATTATGCACAGACCTGGGGCCAGTATGGCGCACGTTGATGCGCTGAGCAGACAAGATCAAGTGACGAATATGTTAGAGGATGGTTATAGAGTCAAATACGGTTTAGAAAAGTCTAATTTAGAAAAAGATGAGAGTAGAAAGCAATATACAAGGAATAGTGTAAGTAGAGACAACCCTGGTAGTGAGCATAGAGGTACCGTAGAGAACCCTGTGATTAAGTGTAGAGAATTAAATATCAGTAGAGAGCGTAGTAGTACAGTAGAGAACCCTGCGATTGAGTGTGGAGAATCAAGTGCAGTAGGAAGTAGATTGGGAAATAGGTGGAAGTCTGATGATAGAGAGAACCTTGGTAGTGATTGGAGAGATAACATAGAGAATAGTGAATATAGGGAAGAGGATGGATCGAAGATTGAAATTAGAGATTTGAGCCAATGTAGAGGAAGCGTTAACGATGTGGTGGGGGGAGTAAAGTACATTAGTAGTAGGAATTCAGATAAAGTGGAAAAATGTGTTGAGGATACAGTAGAGAGGGACAAGTTAGAGTTTCAGGAGGAAAGATTACTAAAATCATTGATAGTTGGGGTAGTAGGTGCAACGCCAGAAGATGTTGATTTGATATTGCAAACAGAACAGATGCGAGACAAGGAAGTAGTTAGGATTCGAAAAAATGCTAGAGGATGGAATTGAAGTAGATTTTGAAATGATAGATGGTATTGTTTACAAGAGGAGTTGTGAAAACAAACTATGTTTCTATGTACCAATGTGTATGGAAGAGCAGTTGATAAGGCGGTCACACGAAAAACTAGGACATCTGGCCGCAGAGAAGTGCGTGAGTGACCTTTTGAGGACCTACTGGTTTCCGTCAATGAGAAGTAAAGTGGCAAGGTTCATCAGAAACTGTCTACCGTGTATACTACACTCGATGCCTAAAACAATCCATAACAGAACGCTCCATAGTATCCCAAAGTCGTGTGTTCCTTTTCATACCCTACATGTTGATCATTTGGGTCCATTGCCGAGTATTAGATCTAAGCGAAAACACCTCCTTGTGGTAATAGATGCATTCACTAAGTTTGTCAAATTGTTCCCGGTTAATAGTACCAGCACGCGGGAAGCGAAGGATGCCTTAAGTAAATATTTTGATTTCTATAGTCGCCCTACTAGGATAATATCAGATCGTGGGACCTGTTTCACCTCGTTAGAGTTCTCTAGTTTTCTGCAGGAGAGAGGGATAGAGCACATTAAGGTAGCTACAGGTGCACCGCAGGCGAATGGCCAAGTGGAGCGGGTGAATCGTGTTCTTACTCCTATGTTAGGAAAACTGTCAGAGCCCCTTGAGCAAGCCGATTGGTATAGGTTGATGAGCAAGGTAGAGCACGCCATTAATAACTCCGTTAACAGCAGTACGAAAAAGACACCTAGCACATTGTTATTTGGAATACCCCAGAAAGGACCCGTTGTAGATGAATTAACCGAATACCTAGAGGAGAAGTTAGCGTCAGAACTTAGAGAGTTGGAAACTATAAGAGAAATAGCAAGTGAGAACATACGGTTGTCGCAGAAAAGAAATGAGAAGATGTATGCCCATAAACATAGAGCCCCATTAAAGTATGAACCTGGTGACTATGTAGCAGTCCGGCATGTGGACACAACACTGGGGATCAATAAGAAGTTCGCACCAAAGTATCGAGGACCGTACAGGATCAATAGAGTTTTGGATAATGATCGTTATGAGGTTGTCGAAATTGAGGACTGTCAGTTGACGCAAATGCCATTCCGAAGTATACTAGAACCAGCAAGGCTTAAACCCTGGGTAGAGTGTAAGGATAAAACCATGGTCTCATGTGTTTAATCGATGAAGTAGTATGTTAAGTAAGACAATACCGAATAAGAAATGTTTAACCAACTGTATGCCTTAGTGTGTAGATCGTGGGCGATCTGTAGTCAGGTTGCCCGAATGTAAGATATGAATATTAGTTTATAAGATTTGAATATTAGTTTAAGAGTTACTCATCGATAGTATTATAAGAAATACCAATGTACTCGATATATCGATACTTGTCCTCGACAAGTATCGATATGCCAACACACATTAATTGATATACGACAATGAAGACAGAAGAACATATAATAAAACCGTGCTATTAAAAGTTTACAAATTGTTATTCTAATGTGGTTGGTGTGCATTCTGGGAAGTGTTATGTGATCTAGCATTTGCTCTAAGGATACGGGGAAAACCCAGAAAAACCCGATCAGATCACTTTAAAATTAGATTAACATAAAATTAAATTACTTTAACAATTCATTGGTTCTTTTGGTTCAAATCAAAAAAAAAAATTAAATATGAATTAATGTAATAAATTCGTTAATAAAGCTTCATGCAGTTCCGCAAATCTTCCAGCAGGTAGTGGCTTCGTGAAGATGTCAGCAAGTTGGTTGTCTGTATTAATATACTCAAGAGAAATCTCATTAGTTTCTATCTGTTCTCTTGAAAAATGATATTTTATATCAATATGCTTTGCTCTTTTATGACATGAGGGATTATTTGCAATGCTAATACAGCCTTGGTTGTCTTCATAAATTTCAATGGGTCTGTCGAGTTTAAGATTAATACTATTTAGAAGAGACTTTAGCCATAAAGCTTCTCTTACAGCTTCAAATAGGGCCATATATTCAGCTTCAGTTGATGAAGCTGCCACTGAATTCTGTCTTTTTGTATTCCAACAAATTAAATTGGAATCGAACATTTTAAACAAATAACCCGTTGTACTTTTTCTATCAATCTCATTGCTACCCCAATCGGAGTCTACATAGCCAACTAATGTATTTTCAAATGATGTATTCTTTTTAAATATAAGCTTCATATCAATAGTTCCCTTTAAATATCTAATAACCCTTTTTAAACATTGCCATAACTCAGCATTGTTCTTGCTACTATATCTACTCAAGATATTTACAGCGGTAGCTAAATCTGGTCGTGTACACAGCATTATGTACATTAAACAGCCAATAAGGTTACGACATGGAGCATTGCAGTCTTCATCTGAGTTAAGTAACTCATAAGGCCGCATATATATCTCCTCACTTAATATACCATTGAGGAAAGCTGTTTTAACATCCATCTGATGGACTTTCAAATTAAACTGGACTGCCAATGATAGTACGAACCTAAAACTGGCAATTCTAGCAACGGGAGCAAATGTTTCTTCATAGTCTACTTGGTACTTTTGAGTAAATCCTCTTGCAACCAGTCTAGCTTTGTATTTTATTGGGACTCCTAGTTCATTATATTTAATGGAAAATACCCATCTACTGTCTACAATATTTTTGTTTTCTGGCTTCTTTATAATTGTCCAGGTGTTATTAATTTCATGGTCATTTAACTCTGTATTTATTGCCTCCTCCCAATCAGATTTATCATTCCTAAAATTTATTTCATCAAAAGAATTTGGAACTTCATCAAACATTATATGGGCATTTAATATAAATTTGTTAAAGCTTTTATCATGTTCTTTATAAGACACCTTCGGCTTAGACTTTAACCTCTCACTTTTTCTACTAATTATATTACTATCCTTATTTTCTTCACGACAATTATCTGGCTGATCAGCTTTTTCACAATCCTTACTCTCATTCGGGATATATAATTCCTTACTATCATTCAGGAAATCAGTTTTTCTTTTCCTAGTTTCATTCGGAAAATTCAGCTTTTCGCATTCCTTACTTTCATTAAGGATTTCACATTCCGTACTTTCATTCGGGAAATTAAACTGATCACATTCCTTACTCTCATTCAGGATTCCACATTCCGTACTTTCATTCGGGAGATAAAACTGATCACATTCCTTACTCTCATTCAGGATTCCACATTTTGAGTCCATTTTGTTCATACCCTATCAAGATAGCTTTGAATGATTTTTCAACAAATTTACCTTTTTTAATTTTGTTGTGCACATACACGGTTGAACCGAACACTCTTAAAAATTTTAAATTGGGCTTTCTATTGTGCCACAGCTCATATGGGGTCATTTTACAATCACCAAGTGCTTTGCTTGGAATTCTGTTGCAGTTAGCACAGCTTCACCCCAAAAACTTTTGTCTAATTTTGCACCATTTACCATAGCACGAGCTTTCTCTGTAATGGTTCTTATCATTCGCTCCGAAACACCATTCAACTGAGGTGTATGTGGCACTGTCAAATGATAACTTATTCCTTTATTAACGCAGAACTCACGCATTTCATTCGACAAGTATTCTCTACCGTTGTCAATGTACAAATTGACAATCTTGAAATTAAAATGAGCCTCGCTCTTTGCTACAAAATCTTTAAATACATTGAATACATCTGATTTATATTTTAACAAATAGGTTACACAATAATGTGTAAATTGATCTACGAAGATCACAAAATAATTTTTATCGTCTAGTGTAACTGGTTTAATGGGGCCACATACATCTGAATGTATTACAAACAAGGGTCGTTTTATATAACTTTTATCTTTTATTTATTTATTTATTTATTTATTTAATTAACAATTATCTGTTAATAATGGTACTTAGTTACTAAAGGCGGAAAAAGATAAGTTAAAAGTTAGCTAAATTTAAATGATTATAAATATTGCATGCAATTAGTTTAAGAGACAGTTCAGGGGATAGGGTTTGACAGAGGGAGTTATAATTATGGCATAAAACCCTAAAAGGTTCATGATCAGCATGATCAAAAAGTACGGGTAGGTCTAGATGGAACGGCCAAGTCAATCTGACCCAAGAGAGTTTGGGAGTCAACAGTCCCAAGAAGGAGCTTGTGCACGAACATTACGCCATTGCATATTCTGCGATGGTGCAACGATGGCAGGTCAATAAGATTTAGCCTAGACCGGTAGGGTGGCAAGATTCTACCTGAGTCCCAGTTAAAGTTCCGAAGGGCAAAAATTAAAAATTGCTTTTGCACGGATTCCTGCTGTTCTTTATACTGCGGGCTCCACACACAAGAACAATACTCCAATATAGGACGTACTAACGAGATGTACAGTTGTTTTGTAACGTACGGGTCGTCAAACTCCTTGGACCAACGCTTGATGAACGCTAAAACACCCTTAGCTTTATTTACAGTTGCAGCTATATGGGTGTTAAAACACATCTTATGATCAAAAAGGACTCCGATGTCATTTGAACTCGAAATTCGTTCAAGGACATGATTTCCTAGAACATATGGGACAAAATGAGGAGCGCGACGGTAAAATGTCATAAGTTTGCATTTGGAAAGGTTCAGAAAAAGAAGATTAGTTGAACACCACAATAGTAGTTCACTTAGATCAAGTTGAAGGCGTGTGTGCAAATACCAATCAGAGTAAGAAAGACAGATTTTGACATCATCAGCATACATTAGTGTAGTAGAGTATGTTATGACTTGAGGAAGGTCATTCACAAATAAAATGAACAGAAGCGGGCCCAGATGACTTCCCTGTGGCACACCTGAAGTAACATTTACAGTATTTGACAACACGTTAGAAAACAAAACACGTTGAGTGCGGTTAGAGAGATAGGACAAAATCCAATCTAGAAGATTCGTTGGGAACCCTAATAAAGAGAGCTTGTGAATAAGCAGAGCATGGTTCACAGAATCGAATGCCTTGCTGAAGTCAGTAAAAACTACATCCGTCTGCGAACCAATTTGAAAACCACGGTGGATTAGGTTAGAAAACTCAAGAAGGTTAGTCGATGTTGAACGATGTCTGAAAAAACCGTGTTGCGACGGAGATATCAAGCTGCAACAAAGATGTTGCAGTTGCCGGGTGACCAGGAACTCAAGAAGCTTCGGGATGGCGGAAAGCTTTGCGATACCACGATAGTTTTCAATGTTTGATCTTGAACCTTTTTTGTGAAGCGGAATGATATAGGACTCATTCCAAATTACTGGGAGACAAGACTGTTCCAAAGAGAGGTTGAAGAGAAAGGTCAAGGGTTTGCAAAGGGACTGGGCACAGTGTTTTAAGATGCAACTTGGTACCTTATCTGGACCCGCAGAAAACGATATGTCCATAGATGACAAACCTTCCAGAACAACGCTTTCCTCAAAAAAGGGCAGAAAAATGCTGTTAGCTTGAGGTAGCTGGTACGGATACGGAGTGGATGCGTTGTAAATATGAGACGAGTACGTTGTTTGGAAAAAGTTAGCGAATAAATTAGCAATACCAACAGCAGAAGCTTCTGTTTTGTTCTGGTAATGAAGGGACGGAGGAAAAACGTTTGACTTGCGCTTAGAGTTAACGAACGAATAGAATTTTTTAGGATCACTACGAAAGTTTCTACTACATTGTGAAAGGTAATGATTATAACACTGACTATTGACGGCAAGGAACAGAGAGCGAGCGGAGGAGTATAGAGCTAAAGCCAACGTGGAGCCCGACTTCTGGTACTTTTTATAGAGCCGGGATTTATTATTTTTTAAGTGTGATAAATACTTGGAGAACCAAGGAGGCTTGGACGATACAGGTACAGTGATATCTGGAACAAACGTATTTAGGGCGGAGTAAATAGAACTATAAAACGAGTTAACAGTTGCATCTATGTTCGGTAATGAATAAAGAAACGACCAATCAACACGCGAGAGATGTAGATCTAAATCGATAAAGTTTGTTTTGCGAAAACACTTTATGTGACAAGGAGCCATGGAACTGTCAACACATCCAGATTGTGTACACTCCAGTGATATCAACAAAGTTGGATGGTAAGGATCTTCAGGGAGAGATATTGGACTTGCTCTAGATACCGTAGCAAGAGAACCATCGTTAACAAAAACGAGGTCAAGAAGTCTGTCCCTCATGTTTTTAACGGCATTAATTTGGACAAGGGAACTATCCGTTAGCCCATTGATAAAGTCATTATGGCAATTGGGAAACAATAGGTTAGCGTCATCACAAGGCAGCCAAGAAAGAAATGGGAGGTTAAAGTCCCCCATGACAATAATTCGATCATGGCACCCTAATGCAGAAACAACAATGTTAATTGCTGAGAGGTGGTGTAAGTAAAGCTCAGCATCAGACCTGGGAGGAATGTAAGAGCAGGTTAAATAGAAAAATGCGGAGCCAACACGAACTTTGACTGCAACAAATTCAATTCCGTGAATGTTATTAAATGGGAATAACTCAGATGAGAAAACAGATTTAACTGCAATCAGAGCCCCACCTGCAAAAGATGGGCGGTCCATTCTATAAATAGTGTAACTATCAATGAAAATTTCATGATCATTGACAGAGGAGTTAAGCCAGGTGTAGTATGCTCATATTAAAGTAAAGTAAAGTATTCATTATTTCGAATACCCACTGTACCGACGGTACTTAAAGAATACACACTGTAACACTTTGTTTCAGTGTTTACGTAACAATAAAGTCCCAGACATTCTGGGTGATCGTATTACGATTCACTCAAGAATGCCTCGAGCGACCCAAGTGCAGCGTCAGCATGTTCCCATGACTTGACGGCACTAATATACATGCATACACACATATATCTTCCCTCGCGCTCTCGCTGCCAACAGCGCTGAGCATATACATATTAACATATAAGAGATAAGAACACATAGTTCTGCCGCTCCGCTGCCGGCGTCACTGGCAGCGCAGCTCCGCGGCTTTTGGCTTACAAAAGCCCAAACCACAATTGTAAAAGACAGAAGAGAAATCACAATAAAACAGATCGGAGGGTTGAGCCCCAACGATCCAACAAAAAGGATTTGAACATTTCATTTTACATGGCGACCGTGACAGGACTCGATATGTCCTACGCGATGGATCAATCTAAGGATTGAGAAAAAAAAAGAGAGAAATTTTTAAAAAAAAAAAGTGTTAAAATTTTGAAAGACAAAGAATGGCCGAAAAAAAAAAAAAAATATAATACCATGTGATTTTGTTTTAAAAAAAATCGGACCAAGTCAAAAGAAAATTGGAAAAACTATTGAAACAGTGTTGTCCCCAGTGCCAGTGCCAAGAAAAAAAAAACCCAGCAGAAAGCCAAACCAGCCGTTTCGCCAGACCCATGCACGACTGCCGACGATATTACGCACAAACCCATGTTGCATTATAATTTATACCCTTAAATTTGGCGGATACAATGCGGCCAGGAATACATAATACCCAAGGAGATATAACAGCCCGCGCCACAAAGAGCGTACACGCAATATAAAAACCTGTGCGAAGACCAGCACCGGCCCCACTAGACCCAGCAAGGACCAATAATATAAGTGCGAGTGGCATAGGACCGCCCCTTGCACCGTCGATGGACAGTAACACAACCACTCCAGCAGCAGAAAATGCACCAGACTTCGCCGACGCTGCTCCTACCGAGCAAAGGGACGCACTCAGCCTACAAGAGGCATTAGAAGTGTATCCAAACGATGGACCACGCCCACTCACAATAGCTGAGTACAGGGCACGACAAGAAAAACGCCCAAGGAAGAAAACAAAGAGGGGCGGCCGGATCAAACGGCTGCTTCAACAACGACGTCTGGAGCGGGACCTGGAAAAAGCATATACAAATGAAGAGGACCGACAACGCTGCCAAGAGCGCATCAAGGAAATCAATAAACAACTTCGCACTGGTGCGAAGTAACGCAATTGAGCTGCAGAAATGCCATGCCTCATATTGCCAATAATTATAATATTCTATCTCAAGTTGAAGCACCCTTAAAGTGCAACTTGAAAATACTAACCTCTGTTAGGCTATTACTAAAACCATGTGATCGATATTGAATTATATAATGAAAAACCTGTAAATCGATCACATGTCCCTTAACATTTTTTTTTCTTCCTTCATTTTGATCAAATATATATAAAAAAAAAATAATTTATATTGATGAAATTTTAAAGAGTAAAAAAAAAAAAAAAAAAGGAAGGGTATATAGATATGTGTGTCCATGAGAAAAAAAAAAGATTTTTAGTAATTTTTTTTTATTATTGAAAAGAATAAATGAATAGCAAATAATAATAAAAAAAAAAAATAAATAAAAATAAAAACCCCAACATTGTAGAAACCAATTTTTGAGAGAAAATCATCACCATGGGTTGGTTCGGTTCTGACGATAGTCAGACCAAAGACAATACGGCCAATGTGGTCAATAATGTCAAAATAATAGACCACAGGGATGATCTCAATGCACTCTGGTTATTACTTCTGATTTTAACCATTGTCACTGTTTTACAATTCCTTTTAACATTGTATGTAAAACATAATAAGATAATTAAAAAGAGATATATGAGTAGGGCAAACAATTTAGATAGAGTTTAAAAAAAAAAAAAAAATTGGTCTCAACGACCCCTAGGAGCATAATAGAGCTCGAATACATGTACATGGGTACACTTCAGGTAGAATTCCCGCTTTTAATATATTGTTACACAGACAAAATAAAATGTCTCGTAGAACAGCAGCAGCCATTAGGGCTACCCACGACAGGAATGAAAATTTCGAATATAGAGCTAAAGCAATCTTAGCCGCATTCCCCAATCCAATTAGCATATACGAGTTCGAATACTCATATATGAACGAATATAATTTACCTTTTTCACCACTAATTCATTGTGATGCCACACAAAAAGGTATCGTATTATCAACCATACCCGGCATCCTCGTAAACAGCCAAATAATAGAAAACGAAATTTTAGGAAGAATTGTGATTGCTAATGTTAGATTGTCTTCCAATCGGAATGGACAACATTAAAAAACACATATGGACTGGCTTACGATCTGCGCTAAAGTTTGCACTCTAAGAGCAGAATTCGATAAGTCATACAAATGCTTAACGCAGAACAGACCTACACAAAATAGTACGGTCATTAAACATACAACTAATTTGGTAAACATATATAATGAGGTCAGAGAACTTTTTCTAGAAAACAGAGAAAGACTTACTGATATACATTGGTTTCAATCTACAGACGTCTTCAAACGTCTAAGGGAACGATTAGTATTCGTTAAAGAAAAATTCAATCTAGACATACACATCCCAAATCTTCTAAACACAGCTGCGACATATATACCAGCTGTAGAATCGGAATCAAGGCCAATAAGTCCCAGGCCCCCGAATGTAAAAAATATTATCATTATATCGGAAGACGATTCTCGATCAAATAGATCGAACCATCCGGTGAACGACGACAAACCGTCGACTAGTTCAGCAAACAGCGTAGTTGGGCAAGAACCAACCACAATGGCAGACGAAACAATTGCCCAACGGGCATATATCAAAGATATTTCGCACGCCATTCCGGAATTTAATGGACAGAAACTCCATTTGCAAAGATTCATTACGGCAGTCAAATTGGTCAATCTAACGAAAGGACCATACGAAAATTTAGCTATAGAAGTAATTAAATCAAAAGTAATAGGAACTACATTGTATAAAATACAAGATGAAACCACCATTAGCGCAATAATAAAGAAATTGCAGGACACTATTGTCGGAGAGTCATCAGATGTTATAAAGGCTAAAATGGCAAAAGTATGCCAAAAAGGCAAAACAGCAGCCCAATTCACAACAGAGATTGATGATATGCGAAAACTTCTAGAAGCATCATACATTGATGAGGGTTTGCCAGCGAAACACGCCGATAAGTTCAGCTGCAAGGAGGCCATTAGTACAATGGTTAAAAATTGCGAGCACGGCAGACTCAAAACAATACTAGAAGCAGGCACATTCCCAACAATGAATGATGCCGTAGCAAAATATATACAGTGTAGTACAGAGATGACTGGTAGTGCAAGTTCAATATTGTACACCAGACAAGGACAAGTCTACCGCGGTAGTAACTTTCGAGGTAACTATCGCGGTGGAGGAAATGGTCGTGGTTACAACCACAACCATATTTACAACAATAGTTATAATAACAATAGAGGTCGTGTTGGCTATAGGGGAAATAACCGTAATAACGGTGGAACCTATAACAACCAAAGATACAATAGCAATGGAAACACACGACAGAACAATGTTCGTGTTACACAGACAGCTTCGGGAAACTCCCAAGATCCTTTAGATACACTAAATTAAAAAATCCAGCGGTTCACACAATCAACCTCAATCTCAATATATTCGTGGCATTCCTCAATTCTAAAACAGGAAAACAACTTACATTCCTTATAGATACCGGTGCCAATATATCATTATTAAAAGAAAATTCAGATGTCTTTAACGACATTCAAACAAAAAATAAAATAGATATTCAAGGAATAGGGGAAGGTATAATAACATCCCAAGGCCTTGCCCTAATAGAGCTACAGACGGATAAGTACATAATTCCACACAATTTCCATTTAGTTAATCAAAATTTTGCAATTCCGTGTGATGGAATAATAGGCATTGATTTCATAAAAGAATTAAACTGCCTAATAGACTTAAAACCTGCAGAGGATTGGTTAATAATACGACCAAATAATATAAAAATTAAAATTTATGTTCCAATAACATACAGTTCTGGTAACAATACAATTCTTCTACCAGCAAGATCACAAGTTGTCAGAAAAATAGAATTAACGTCCGATATAGAAACCATATTGATCCCAAACCAGGAAATTCAACCTGGTATTTATGTAGCAAATACAATAACTTCAAAAAATAATACATTTGTCCGATTGCTGAATACAACCAGTACCAACCAATTAGTACATATAAATAACATACAATATGAACCACTTTCGAATTACAAGGTAATTCAAACAACTCAAAAAATCCGAGAAAAAACTGTCATAGCTGAATTAAGCAAACATTTCCCAGTACAATTCAAGAAGCAATTAACTAAACTATGTACAAATTTTAGTGACGTATTCGGGCTTGAAACCGAATCAATCACAACAAATAATTTTTATAAACAGAAATTGAGATTGAGGGATGACGAACCTATATATATAAAGAACTATCGAAGTCCGCATAGCCAAGTTGAGGAAATTAAAAAACAAGTAGGAAAATTAATCAACGACAATATTGTCGAACCATCCGTATCAGAATACAACAGCCCACTTCTACTTGTCCCAAAGAAAGCCCTTCCGGGTTCAGAACAAAAGAAATGGCGATTGGTAGTTGACTATCGTCAAATAAACAAAAAACTCCTGGCCGACAAATTTCCACTACCTAGAATTGATGACATTTTGGATCAACTAGGTAGAGCAAAGTATTTCTCATGCCTTGACTTAATGTCAGGTTTTCATCAAATCGAACTAGAAGAAAGTTCGCGAAATATAACGTCTTTTTCCACGAGCAATGGCTCATATCGCTTCACGCGACTACCATTTGGTTTAAAAATAGCGCCGAATTCATTTCAAAGAATGATGACTATAGCATTCTCTGGACTTGAAGCTTCGCAAGCCTTCCTGTATATGGACGATCTAATAGTCATGGGTTGTTCCGAAAAACATATGCTTAAAAACTTAACAGATATTTTTGAGATATGTAGGAAACACAACCTAAAATTACATCCACAAAAATGTTCATTTTTTATGCATGAAGTGACCTTTCTTGGTCATAAATGCACAGATAAAGGAATCTTGCCAGATGACAAGAAATATGACGTCATCAAAAACTATCCAGTCCCACATGATGCGGACAGCGCTAGACGATTTATTGCATTTTGCAATTATTATAGACGTTTTATTAAAAACTTCGCCGACTATTCCCGGCACATAACTAGATTATGTAAAAAGAATGTCCCCTTTGAGTGGTCAACTGAATGTCAAAATGCATTCCAATATTTAAAAGATAAACTTATGGAACCCACTCTGTTACAGTACCCAGATTTTCAGAAAGAATTTTGCATAATCACCGATGCTAGTAAACAAGCATGTGGAGCGGTTTTAACTCAAAACCATAACGGACTCCAACTCCCATTAGCATATGCATCACGTTCATTCACAAAAGGTGAAAGTAACAAAAGTACTACAGAACAGGAATTAGCAGCAATTCATTGGGCAATTACCCATTTTCGACCATATATCTATGGTAAACACTTTACAGTAAAAACGGATCACAGACCACTAACATACCTATTTTCAATGGTCAATCCTAGCTCAAAACTCACACGCATGCGGCTCGAATTAGAAGAATACGACTTTACAGTCGAGTATCTAAAGGGTAAAGATAATCATGTAGCAGATGCGTTATCAAGAATAACCATCACAGACCTAAAAAACATACAAAATACGAATAAAGTCCTGAAAGTCACTACCAGGCAACAGAGTAGACAGAAATCCTGCGCAGGAAAAGAAAAAATAGAATTGCCTAGGCAATCTCTAACAAAAGC
The DNA here is from genome assembly GCF_003286085.1 of Drosophila persimilis. Classification (NCBI taxonomy): domain Eukaryota; kingdom Metazoa; phylum Arthropoda; class Insecta; order Diptera; family Drosophilidae; genus Drosophila; species Drosophila persimilis. The sequence goes on along the minus strand of NW_020825415.1, from coordinate 121,245 downwards.
TTCAAAGCCCAACGTATATGAAGTCATCAACAATGACGAAGTACGTAAAGTAGTGACCTTGCATGTAAATAATAATTTATGTTTTTTCAAACATGGAAAAAAAATTACTGCAAGATATGATGTTAGCGATTTGTATACTAATGGAACCCTTGACTTAGGTCAGTTTTTCCAAAGGCTTGAAACGCAAGCCGGTAAACAAAAAATCAGCCAACTCAAAGTGGCACCGTGGGAAAATATCTTTGAATACATTTCAATAGATAATTTTAAAAATATGGGCAATAAAATATTACGAACAATAAGAGTAGCGCTACTCAACCCGGTGACCCTAATTAAAAATGAAAAAGAAAAAGAAGCAATACTGTCTACATTACATGATGATCCCATACAAGGAGGACATACAGGCATAACAAAAACCTTGGCCAAGGTCAAAAGACATTATTTTTGGAAAGGTATGACTAAAGAAATAACCAATTACATACGAAAATGTCCAAAATGCCAAAAAGCTAAAGTAACCAAGCACACAATAACTCCATTGACTATTACAGAAACACCATACATGGCTTTTGATAGGGTAATAGTGGATACGATCGGTCCACTTCCTAAATCAGAACAAGGAAATGAATATGCAGTCACCTTAATATGTGACCTGACAAAATACCTTGTTGCCATACCTATTAGAAACAAAAGTGCAAATACAGTAGCTAAAGCTATTTTTGAAAATTTTATTCTAAAGTACGGTCCAATGAAGACGTTCATTACGGACATGGGAACAGAATATAAAAATTCAATAATTGAAGACTTATGTAAAAATCTAAACATCAAAAACATAACTTCTACTGCACATCATCACCAGACTGTAGGAACCGTGGAGCGAAGCCACAGAACATTTAACGAGTTCATACGCTCATACATCTCAGCTGACAAATCAGATTGGGATGTATGGCTGCAATACTTCGTATATTGTTTTAATACAACCCCCTCTATGGCACATGATTATTGTCCATATGAGCTAGTTTTCGGTAAGACTTCAAACTTACCAGTTCAATTTAATACTATAGATAGAATAGCACCTCTATATAACATAGATGATTACTCTAAAGAGAGTAAATATAGATTAGAAATAGCATATAAACGAGCAAGGATTATGCTCGAGGAGCATAAAATTAAAAATAAACAGCTCTATGACTTAAAGTTAAAAGATTTAAATTTAGCTGTAGGAGATAAAGTTTTATTGAAAAATGAAACAGGACATAAGCTAGATTTTAAATATATAGGACCATATAGAGTAGAAAGTATCGGAGAAAGAGATAACGTCATAATCTCCGATAATAAAAACAAAACTCAGAAAGTACATAAGGATAGGTTAAAGATTTGCAATTATTAATAATTTTTTAGTATGGCCATACATAAATATAAACCATAAAAATATACTATTCCGCATTTATATTCAAATAACTTTTAAATTTTATCAATATTAATTAAAATTCAATATTCTAATAATTGACTAAAAAAGAAAAAAATATATATATAAATTGTCTTTTTAAGAATACATAACTCGTATACATATATAGTAAAAGCTAAAAATAAAATAACTTCATTATATTACGTTATTTTTCAAAAGGAGGGAGATGTAGTATGCTCATATTAAAGTAAAGTAAAGTATTCATTATTTCGAATACCCACTGTACCGACGGTACTTAAAGAATACACACTGTAACACTTTGTTTCAGTGTTTACGTAACAATAAAGTCCCAGACATTCTGGGTGATCGTATTACGATTCACTCAAGAATGCCTCGAGCGACCCAAGTGCAGCGTCAGCATGTTCCCATGACTTGACGGCACTAATATACATGCATACACACATATATCTTCCCTCGCGCTCTCGCTGCCAACAGCGCTGAGCATATACATATTAACATATAAGAGATAAGAACACATAGTTCTGCCGCTCCGCTGCCGGCGTCACTGGCAGCGCAGCTCCGCGGCTTTTGGCTTACAAAAGCCCAAACCACAATTGTAAAAGACAGAAGAGAAATCACAATAAAACAGATCGGAGGGTTGAGCCCCAACGATCCAACAAAAAGGATTTGAACATTTCATTTTACACAGGTTTCGGTAAACGCGATGGCATCGAAATCAAAGGACGCGCTATTAGTGTGAATTTGACGCAATTTTCCCAGCAAACTGCGAACGTTCTGATAGTGCATGGAAAAATAGTACATCAGTTTTTTGGAGCATGTTCAGTTATTCTAGGATTCGAGTTCGAATCTTTGAGAAGGAACTCATGCACAATTGTATGCTCAGGCCATATTGACGGTTTTAGAGAACTGGATAGTAAAGAATCAGGGAGAAGAATTTTAAATGATGATATGTTGCGCTTATGTTTAAATGTAAATTTAGTCACAACTATATCAACAGGCGAGGTGTTAAGTTTAGAGGAGAGATGTTGTTTAACATCCTCTGTTGTAGCCTCAGGAATAAGACGAGAAACAAATATTGCTTTCCGAGGGACCACTGCTCTAAGTTGAAGTCCCGAGCGAGATCGAGATGGTGGAGCCACTCCTAAAAGAGATCTCGGTCCAAGGGCAGAGGAATTGGCAGCAATGGTTGTAGCAGGAATTGGAGCAGAAATTGGAGCAGGAATTGGAGCAGGAATTGGAACAGGAATTGGAGCAGGAATTGGAGCAGGAGTTGGCAAGACGTCGTCAGCAACCAGCACACCCGCACTAGGAGCACTCACCGCGTCAGAAGTGACGGCCACATTGCTCGGTGTAAAGAACTCCGGAGCCACCGTTGGCGGATTTACAGACAACGGCGTGGCATGACTACACGGAAATGCTGCCGATGGATTAAGGTGGGAGGCAGGCGTACCAATCGGATTAGATTGCAAGAGATTGGTATCATTATGCGGAATTTTCCGTCTAGGCGATTCGCTCAAGAGTTTGAGCCCAAGAAAATGTGATTCAAGGGCAAGAAAATTCTCGTTGAGAGCAACAAATTGTTTCCGGACATCCAGAAACCCAGTTCGAGTCTGTCTCATAAATGTGCGCATTTCGGCCTCAATCTCCCGACAAGCCAGACATGACCAAGACAGGCCCATGCGTTTCGAGATTAGATCATTCAACCGGCCAAAATTTCCACCACCAGCACATTTTATGTGGGCAAAATTGTCGCACAGCCAGCAGCTAAGAAATGAATCACCAATGATAACACCACCGAATTCACATTTCTTTGCACTACAAACGATTGCCATTATTGACAGCAGTAGAATCACTGTGCACGAATAATAAAAGAGCGGAGTTAGATCGCAGGTAAAGTAGGAGAGCAGACAGCAGAGCGAGCCAGACAATCAGCTGCAGCAGCAATAATTCAAAGCAGATGATCCAACGAAGTGCAGAAAACGAGCAGTAAACTCACCAAAGCAGAGACACAAAAGAAAAGTCCACAGAGAGGGAGAGTATAAGCAATCCAGAGAGAGTGAGAGCAACAATGCGAGCAGCCCGCTTATGCTCACGAGAGAGTGTGGGCGATGCAAACGCTGATGCGCGAGAACAGTGCACACCGAAGAAGCGATAACGAAAAGCAGACTGAGCAAAAAAAACAATAACAAATTGCCTGCACGAGTCCGATGCGTTACGATTGCAATATTGAATTTATATTAAACACTTGTTTACTAACAAAACACTGGTGGTTAACACAAAGTAGAATCAAATTAAAGAGATGCGATAATATATCAAAACAAAGTCACAACAATGTTGTATGATATTTAGGCAAAGGGCGGAGAATGCGGGAGCAAGAAAAAAACACAACCGGCTTAAGCAAGAGCTAGAAGCGAGTGCTTAAATGGCAACCTAGCCTGTTTCCCATTTAAACATGACTCACAAACTTCATCTGATATTTTTAAATTAACAAGAAGATTACTGTCATTAAATAAATTATTATTCTTTATTTCAAGCAATTTTGCATTGCTTATATGCCCCAACCTCTCATGCCATAATCGATAATTATTTTTGTTCCTAACATCTACACAGTATGCTTGGAATTTGACTACAGGTATATCGAACATACCTGTATGTTTAACAACAATTACTCCATTTTTTTTTTATATGGAGACACCACCACAGTCAAACTTAATTGACATCCCTGCCTGTTGCAGACGCTTGACAGACATGAGGTTTCCTGCTGCCTCCTTGCAGTAGAGCACATCCTCCAGTGTGATATTGTGTCCATTGTGCAGCCGCACAATTCCACGCTTAGTGGCATATGCCACAGCGATTTTAATTGGCTGCTCCAATTCGATGCAATCGGCGTACAGCGAGTCATCATTGATCAAATGATCCGTTGCACCAGAATCGAGTATAAAACCGAGTTCATTATTTATTTGATCACTTTTTTTCATTTTCCGCATCATAAATGCGAACCCGTGGCCCGATGCTGCAAGCTGAGCTTGTTTATTATGTTTATAATTTTCTTTGTTTTGATTTAACCTTATAAATTGGTAACAGTATTTTTTCATGTGCCCTTCTTTCCCACAGTAATGGCATTTAATATTACTTCTAGCTTTTCCCTTAAATAATATCCTTTGCCGTGTGTTCCTAGATCCAAACGTTTTACGATTATTAAAATTGTTATTATTTCTTACAACTGCCTTCATGACTTTACTACTTGTATCAGTACTTTCATTTCTTAATTTGGTCTCGTAGTCGAACAATTTATTTTTTACAAACGCTAATGATAGAGTTTCATCTGACAAAGTTTCGATTGCCGTGATGACACCATTATAGGTTGAAGGTAGAGTCTGCAGCAAATGTGCCACTTTGTCCATCTCATCCATTTTAGCGCCCGCCCCTAACAACTCACTCACTGTTTCAAATAACAAAATGACTCGAAAGTGTCATTTCACTTGAGAGTTTGAGTGTTATTAAACGTTTACGTGCAGCTAATTGCGACGCAAGGCTTCTACGCTCATATATGGCGTCTAAATTCTTCAGAATATCACGTTTAGAAATGCGTCGCCTAAATATTGAATTAAAATGCTCTTCGCACATCGCTCTGCCTTTTTCCAATTATCATCTACTTCGTTAGGCATTGTGTTATCGACTACTTGGAGCACCTCTAATTCAGCAAACAAAGCTCTGATTCTAAATTTCCATATAGAATATTTCTCGCCACAAAAATGCTTAATATGTTGCTTATTTCTTTCCATTTTCTATGTATGTATATATTATACACACACACACTACAAAAAAAAAAAACTACACAAGAACGCACTCGGAACTAATTTCACAACTATTTGTTATTAATTTAATTTATTTAAATTGGCCTGGACTGGGCCCATAACCTATTGGTAGACTGGCTATGACAATTAGTAAACGGAAGACAGTACCAAGTTATGTTTTTCTTTAAAGATTTTTTATGTATTTCTTGATTACTTTTTCTGCAACACCGGTCCACACACTTGAGATCACAAAAGAAGAGAGAGCGTCGACACTTCAAGTGTGACCAGACTAACTCATAATAATAATACCTAACATATCGATAATATTATTTAATGTTATTATTTGAATGTGGGAATAGGCGTATTCCAACACGTATTCCTTTTGATCTTCTGTGTTTCCCTTTCGTTCGCCTTCTTCCTTCAGTTTTACGCATAGAACATCGAAAGTCGGCAGACTGTCGGGCGTCTCTATGGCGACAACGAAATTTTCGAATTGTTCTGGAAGGCTTGCCAACAAAACAATTGAGCGCAGTTCATCATTTAGCTCGATTCCTACTGACCCAAGGCCATCAAGAATATCCACGAACTCATTAATGTAGCTTGAAATGCTTTGCCTTTGTCCATGCGCTTGCTTAGCAATTTCTTGTACAGTTGAACCTTTCGTACAGATCCACTTGGTTGATGAACACTCTTTAATTTGTTCCATGCTTCGGAAGACTTACTGCACTTTTTAATGTATTCCAACTGTGAAGTTTTCACACTCAATGTGATCATGGCCAGCGCCTTTTCATCCTTGGCCTGCCAATTCACACCTTCGGGAACATTCGTTGGTAGCAGGTCACCAGATGCCACACTCCACAATTCAGCGTGCACCAACACAGACCGCATTTGAATACACCAGGAGTCATAATTTCCCTCCTCTAATTTGTCTATTTGATACATCCCGCTCATTGCTGATTATCATTTAGTCTCTGAGTCACACCGATGTTAATAGTTCGTAACTAAAACAATCACTTTACTTTTAATTTACAAAATCCGAACCTGGGCCCATAACCTGTTAGACAGAATTTCGCTGCCGTTGCAAGGGAAGTTCTTGTACCGAAAAGTAAAAACGCAACCATTCATATGTAAGGTTTATTTGTGACTAAAAAATTCTCTGCTCGCAGGCAGATAGAGACCGAAACGAAATAGAGAACAAAAGGGAGATAAGAGAACGTCGCTTCGTTACGTCTCTCACTCATACATACGTCTACATACTCATATGTCTGTCAATACATGCGTGCATTGCTAGAGATGGTCATTCTTCAACAGTAGGGATTCTATTACCTTTAATGTGGTGTCATCTTTTATTGTCTCGTCTATTGTTTCTGCCTGATAATCTGATACCTGATCGGATTTAGTTTCTATTTGTTGTTTCAAATTTACTATTTGCTCCTGTACTTGTGAAATTTGAAGTGCTATCAATTGTTTGACCAGATCTGCAGTGAGATCGGTCCTGAGATTTACGGTTCTTAATCTAATATAAGGTGGGCTCTTAACTGCGTTTTGAACTGTGAAAGGTTACTTATCTTTTTCATGTGATGCTGAAGCTGATTCCAAATGCGAATGACATAGACGAAGAAATGCCTCTCGGAATTTAAAGTTTTATGTCGAATGGTGATAATATTATTTGTTCTGACGGAATTAGTGAATCTAAGAATTTGGTACAGGTATTCGGGTTGTTTGGTGAATATTATTTTATGAAGGAATATTAGCATCTTATAGCATATCCATTTAAAAAAATGCATTTCGAATATTTTGAATGAAAAAGCTGAAATTCTGTCATTACGGCTTAACCCAAATATACATATATCGAGCTGTATTATTAAAGCACACGTTCAATTTTTGCCTGTCTGCGTAACCACAGTTACCAAATGCCTCTATCCCATAGGTGAGTACAGGTACAAGGTATGCTTTTGCTATTTGCATCCGAATGTTTAGCGGTATAAATCGTTTGGTAATATTTAGTGACCTTAAGATCCCATAGGTTTTTCTTACGGCTTTGCTCACGTGATTATCCCACGAAAGCGTATTGTTTAGTACAAAGCCTAAGTTGTTCGCCTTCTCTACGTAGCTAATGGGAGTATTTGAGATTTCTACGCGTCTTAATAGTGTTGAGTTTATCTTTTTCTTGTTCTTGTTTTTGAAGATAATCAAACATTTTTACTTAGTTGGATTTAGGCATAGGCGATTGTGAGTCGCCCATGCACTAATCTTCTCAAGTTCTACATTGCTAGCACTGATACACTCATCTATTCTACTTAACGGTCGACTAACATATAATTGGACGTCATCGGCGTACATGTGCACATCACAGTCGGACAATACCATTGGCAGGTCAATTACATAAATGGAGAACAATAATGGACCAAGTACTGATCCCTGTGGGACACCACACTTAACATATGCAAAAGACGACATTTCAGTTTTGGTGACAACAGCCTGACTCCTATTTACGAGATAAGACGATACAGAGAGACAGAGAAATTATAGGATTTACGAAGCTTTGCAATGAGGATACTATGGTCAACTGAGTCAAAAGCTTTAGTATAGTCAAGAAGAGTTAGGAATGTCACATTTCCGTCGTCCATTCTTTCGCGGATATCCTCTACAATTTTTATTATGGCGGTAGAACAACTTCTATTTCGTCTGAATCCAGATTGGTTGTTGTATGCTCAGAAAAAAATGTATTTATTTGCACAGCCACCAAAGCCTCCAACGCTTTTGATAGGCTCGGTAAAATGGATATTGGCCTGTAATCTAGAGAGTTTACTTTAGGGATAGGGACTATTTTGGCCTCCTTCCACTTTTCAGGGACTGTTGATGTAGTAATGGCTGTTTTAAAAATGTGGGTAACTTGCATTAAAATTCGGGGGAGAATTATTCTCAGAAATTTAGGGTTCATGTTGTCTAGGCCAATCGCATTCGACTTAATCTTAAGTAGGGATTCCAGAACATCACACGGACTAACACAACAGAAACTAAAACTAGGAACAGTGTTAGGATAGGGTACTGATGTCAAGTTAAGGGTTGGGGGAAAGTCAGGTACAACTAGTTGCACAAATTTGTTATTTATTTCATTTACGTCGGCCGTCAGCCATCGGCTGCTACAGGGGGACAAACGGATGACGGGTCGGCTCGCACAACTGTGAACTCGGAACTGAGGCGCAGCCGCTCCGGTTAGTAATAGTGCGGTCTGCGTCTCACACCCCCCCTAGGACACAGAGGGTTGCGAGCGCACCGTCACCCGCCGTAACTGTGCACACCGGTGGAAGTGCGACTATACTCTCCCCGTGAGGGCGGCTGGAAACAGGTCCTAGCACGGTCATGTCTCTGCTAGGATGCTGGCGAATGGTAGTCGGGCGGAGAGAAGAAATTCTCAGTGAAATTACCCCAATCCAAGGTGACACTGTTATATGCCGAGGGATGCATGGCCGGGGGGGTGCCCGGTCGCTAATATGCGGACTCTGGATACCTGCCGACCTCCAGTTTAAATCAGGCTTCCCGGGGCAAGCGGGCTATGCCTCGGGTGACCATCCCCTTCCCGCCTACTCTTGGGAACTACTATGCCAAATAATAAATATATAAAAACAAACAAAGCCGCAAAGGAGCTCGGTACTCCTCTTAAAGTACTGGAGGGACAAGCCAATCCCTCTGCACCAGCGCCTGGGAAACCGGGTCCAAAGAAGACGGGGAAGGAGACTGAGTCGGTCCACCGTCTTCAGGCAGCAGCCGCAGCGAGGGGGGGCCCGAAAAGCCAATCGGGTCCTTCCAAGTCGGGTGGCTCCAAGGGCGAAGCGGATACCGGGGTGGCTGCCAAGCAGAGCGTAATCGCGGCTGGTAAGCGCACCGGGACCGAAGAACCCTTGGGAGCCCCGGCGGGCAGCGTCTCTGCACCACGGGGAGGAAAGCCGTCGTACCAGGACAGGAGACGAGCGGCTTTCATCCTGTCCAACGAAGACCCGAATTTCAAGGCGTCAGCCGAAGGAAAGGAGCAGAGGCTGTGGGCCTGCTCAATCCTTCCTCTGTTCCAGCCAGCCAAAGCCGGAAAGGGCGCAGCCAAGGCCCCCAACAAGCGGCAACGCTCAGCGGAGGACCCCGCAAATCAGCCAGGCCAAGCCCAGCAAGCCAAGCGGGTGAAGACCCACCTCACGAACCGGTCGTGAGGTGGCGAGGGGCAAGACCCTGATCGGTGTCCTGGACAGGGGCGCCGAGGACGGCCATGTCCCTCGCGATAAGTGGCACCTGGTGGAGAACGAGCTCCAGGACCGGTTCCTACTGGAACTGGAGGAGAACGGCGGACCACCGCCAAAGTGTGAGGACGCAGGGTGGCATTAAGGCAAGGTGAAAGCCATCGCCTGCCAAGACGCTCGCTCTGCGGCCCTCTACATGAAGGCGGTGGCGGCCCTAAAAGAGGTTTATCCAGGGGCGAAACTGGAGGCCGTGAAGTGGGAAGATGTCCCTAGTCGCCCGAGAGCCAGAGCGTGGGTCTCGGCTAAGCCTGCAGAGCCTGAGAAGATCCTCAGGTTACTGCTAGTCTGCAACCCCCACCTTCCTACAGCCGATTGGAAGGTGGCAAAGGTGGAGGATATCCAAGGGCAGAGGCGCTAGATTATCCTCGTCCTAAATGAGGAATCCATTGATCTCCTCGCAAAGTCGGACGGTGTAGTGGATTATGGCTACAAGAAGGTCACCATATCCACTTACAAGTCCGATCACAAGGGCAGGCAAGCGGAGGTCAAGCCAGACCCGGAGCTGCCGGAGATCCCGAAAGAGGGGGCCTCGTGCGAGGAAGACAACCCGGCGTCGGATGCGGAGTCCATGATGTCGGACGACATCTTGGACGACTACGCGTTCGACGAGAGCGACCTAGCCAGAGGTCTCAGCCATATCGTTGTCGGGGATGAGCCGGAGTCCCCTGACAGCGATCTAGAAGCAACAATGGTGGAGGCGAGCCTCAGGAATGTCGTTGACGCTCCTGCAGATAAACCTCCACCATTGTAAGGCAGCATGCGCTGCTCTACTGCTCCACCTGGCCAAGGGTGGAGCCGACATAGTCCTCATTCAGGAGCCCTGGATCCTCGGAAACAGGGTCTCCGGTCTGAGGACTTCTGACTACAAGCTATATGTAGCTGAAACCGCAGGTAAAATTCGTACCTGCATTCTTGCAAAAAGAGAGTTGCACTTATTTTTGCTCCCAAATTTCAGCAATGAAGACCACACCGCAGTGAGCCTCGAAGGCCAGGAGCGCTCACTGAGGATCTGCTCCGCATACATGGGGCATGAACAACCAGACCCCCCTCTACACGCGCCTCTCCGGGCTCTAATCGCAGACTGCTCGGCCAAGGACATCGGCCCAATTGTGGGGTGTGATGCCAATGCACATCACTGTCAGTGGGGAAGCACTGACACAAACGAAAGGGGTGAGTACCTTTTCAGTTACTTACTGACCACTCAGATGGTCTTATTAAACCGGGGTAGTGATCCCACCTTTATCATTAAAAACCGCAAGGAGGTCCTGGACCTCACGCTTGCCTCTCATGAGATACGGCGTAACATTGTATCCTGGAAGGTCCTGGAAGAGCACTCCTTCTCGGACCACAGGTACGTGGAAACTGTCTTCTCCTTCTCAGTACCGAAGCCAGTCCGATTCCGGAACATCAGGCGGACAAACTGGACTCGGTACTCTGATTACCTCTGTCGTGTTCTCCCTGAGCCCCCATCTGAGGAGGAGTTCTCCACGGAGGCCACGACTCGTCTTCTTAAGATCTTTACCGACGCCTGCAATAAGGCGCTCGACAAAGCATGCCCCTCTGGCAAGAACAGAGGCCGGAAGAAACCTGAATGGTGGAATCCGAAACTGGGTGAACTCCGGAAAGCCTCCCGGAGACTCTTCAATAAAGCTAAGGCTGAAAACGTTGAGCAAAACTGAGTCGCTAAATCTTCTCCTAAACACCCACTTCCCTGGCTGCGATGAAAACAGACCCAACTACCTCGCGCCTCCTTCTGTCGCCTCAAATGCCATCCTGAGACTGCTAAGCCAGGAGAACATTTCCTGGGCGATCAGAAGTTTTAAACCCTACAAGTCCGCGGGGCCAGACGGCATTTTCCCTGCCCAACTGATTCACGCAGGACATAAAGCCATTAACTGGCTCAAAATAATTTACGAGGGAATCTTCTCCCACGGGTGCATTCCTGACACCTGGCTTCAGACCAAAGTCGTATTCATACCCAAGGCAGGCAAGCCCTCGCACACTGCCCCAAAAGATTTCAGACCCATAAGTCTATCGTCTTTTCTTCTAAAGGCGATGGAGCGGCTCCTGGGGCTGCATCTAACGGCGTGCATTCCGTCCAGTCTAATCTCAGACTCCCAGCATGCCTATCGGAAGGGAAGATCCACCGAAACGGCCCTACACTCGATCACATCGATCATCGAAGCGTCCCTTAATTTTAAGGAGTACACCCTAGTAGCCTTCCTCGACATAGAAGGCGCCTTTAACAACATCCTTCCGACCGCCATCACGGGCGCTGACGCACGCGCACTGACGGATCTGGGCGTTGACTCCAGGACGGTAAGCCTGATCGATCAGATGCTACAATGCAGGACGGTTGAGGCATCACTGGGAACGTCAACGTGTACCAGATTTGTCAGCAGAGGCACACCGCAGGGCGGAGTCCTCTCGCCCCTCCTATGGAACGTGGCAGTGAACACACTGCTGCGGGAGATAGACGGGGGTGGCTGCCGTGTGGTGGCGTACGCGGACGATGTTGCCATAGCATTCTCCGGAAAATTTCCGCAGACGTTGTGTGAGTGCATGACAAGTACTCTCACGAAAATGTCGAAATGGGCAGACAAATGTGGGTTAGGCGTCAACCCGTCTAAAACGGAACTGGTGCTTTTCACTAGGAAGTACAAAGTTCCGGCACTGATTCCCCCAAGACTATGTGGGGAAACGCTAGTCTTCAGCAACAACGCCAAGTATCTTGGCCTAATCCTCGATTGAAAGCTCGATTGGAAATTGAGCATAGAGGATAGAGTAAAGAAGGCCACAGTGGCCCTCTATACTTGCAGGAAAGCCATCGGACTAAAATGGGGAATGACCCCCTATATAGTTCGGTGGCTCTACACCGCCATCATACGACCAATCATGCTCTATGGAGTGGTGGTATGGTGGCCAGCCTTGGACAGAAGGACAGTCCTCAATAAACTCAGCAGAGTTCAACGCATGGCAGAGCTATGCATAACTGGCGGGCTACGCACTACTCCAGGGGAAGCCCTGGATACTGTGCTGGACCTCCTCCCTGTGGATCTCATGGGAAAGAAGGTGGCAACACTTTCCGCCCTCCGAATGAGAGAAGCCAGACTGTGGAAAGCATCCGCGGTTGGGCACTCGGGAATCCTGATGAGACTCCCGCAATTACCAGAGAGGACAAATTACTGTATCCCCAGTGATCACCTCTCGACGCCCTTCCAGGTATCAATCCCATCTAGGGAGGACTGGGAGATGGGCGAACCAGGACCTGCAAATGCGGTCCACTTCTACACTGATGGCTCAAAGCTAGACGGCCGCGTGGGAGGCGGAGTCTACTGCAGCGAGCTGAACATCAGTCATTGCTTCAGGCTCCCGGATCACTGTAGTGTGTTCCAAGCGGAGGTTGAAGCCATCAATGAGGCCATTTCGATCGTCTCCAAACTACTCCTAGATACGCACTTAGTGTGCGTCTTCTCGGACAGCCAAGCAGCTATCAAAGCTCTAGGCTCAATATCGTCGAACTCAGCGACTGTAAATGACTGCCGCAGGTCTCTGCACGAGATCGCAGAGCAGTTAGATCTCTTCCTTATATGGGTCCCCGGCCACAGGGACATCGAGGGGAATGACGCCGCCGACGAGCTAGCCAAACAGGGTACTACGATTCCTCTCCTATCGGAGAGGGAGCAAGTAGCGATGCCCTTGGCTACGTGCAGGCTCCTAACGCACGAATTGTTCGAGCAAAATGCCAATAGGAGATGGCAGCAAACCGTTTCCTGTAAAGTCTCAAGATTGATATGGCCATATCGATCGAAGAAGCGCTCAGCAGAGCTGTATAAACTCAGCAGAGCACAGTGCTCTGCAGTTACTAGAGCCATTACGGGATACTGGCAGATCGGCACTCACGCCTCTAGACTGTCAATCCCTCATAACGACTGCTGCAGGAGTTGTCGCGACGAGGAGGAGGAGGAATCGGTCCCCCACTTCTTCTGCCACCGCCCAGCCCTTGGAAATCGTCGTCTTCGTATTCTCTTGGCCGCTTTCCTCACCGACATTTTGGACCTGTCCGTAATCAAACCAGGGACCTTGTCCAAATACATCCAAGCCACCGGATGGGACTGCCCTTAACCTGCAGTAGTATGCTCTCACGGTTCGGGCAACGCGAAGGGGCACATGCCCATGCGGCAACACAACGGACCTGTTTATAGGTCCAAGTGAGCTTGGGGGCGGGAGGCTCTTATCCCCCCCCTCCCGGCTACCGCCTTAACCTAACCTAACCTTCATTTACGTCCATGTCAACTTGAGTGTTTCGTGTTTTCTTCCCAATTTCAATATTTTTAATAATTTGCCATTTTTTCTTACCGCATAACGCGTTATTAAACTTTGACGTGTAGAAGGCGGTCTTGGCAAGGTTGATTAGCTTTGTTACATTTGATCTTAATGTATGTACATATTAAGGTGGCTTTCAGTCTTATATCTCTTAAACTTTTTAAAGGCGTCATTTCGTTTAGTGATACCCATTTTTATTTCATGGTTGAACCAGGAGTTATCTGTTGGTCTAACGGTCCCTTTCTTGATAGGTACATGTTCATTATAAAGATAGTCGATGTTTGATTGAAGGTGGGCGAGCTGAGAATTCACAGACGGCATATAATATATTTATGTCCAGTCGAGCATGTTAATGTCAGTGTCTAGTTTTCTAAGGTCAATGTTCCTAAAGTCTCTATAGAAGGTAACATAGTCATGGTAGTCAGGATTGATGTCGTAGGTCATGAAAATAAGGTCATGTTTTGAATACCCTGGCACTGTGAGTTGATCATAGAGTAACAATTTTTCGGTGCTGTCAACAAAAAATAAGTCTAATAGTGTGTTTCTGGTTTTTGTAAAGTGTTTGGGGTATTGGTGGTTTTCAACATTTAAACCAAGACTGAACAGGCTATCTGGCAATCGGGATTCTCTAAGAATATCACAGTTAAAGTCACCTGCAAGTATTATGTCTGTATACGTCAGAGAAATGTAATAAGTGTTGTCAAATACGAATAGTCAATGTTTTGGTTTGGTCGATATATACAGCCAAGGAGCAGTCTCTTTTTATACCCGATACTCAAAATAAGTATTGGGGTATATTAGATTTGTGGTAAAAGTGGATGTGTGTAACGTCCAGAAGGAATCGTTTCCGACCCCAGTATATATATTCTTGATCAGCATCAATAGCCGAGTCGATTGAGCCATGTCTGTCTGTCCGTCTGTCCGTCCGTCCGTCTGTCCGTCTGTCCGTCCCCTTCAGCGCCTAGTGCTCAAAGACTATAAGAGCTAGAGCAACGATGTTTTGGATCCAAACTTCTGTGATATGTCACTGCTACAAAAATATTTCAAAACTTTGCCCCGCCCACTTCCGCCCCCACAAACGACGAAAATCTGTGGCATCCACATTTTTAAAGATACGATAAAACCAAAAACGCAGAATCGTAGAGAATGACCATATCTTTTAGACTGCAGAATCTGAATTGGATCGTATTATTATTATAGCCAGCATCAAGAAAACAATTTCATTTTTTCTCGCCCTGTCTCTCTCTAACACTCACGTAGCATAGGCGGCTTTGCTTAGAGTAAAACATTAGCGCCTAGATCTCAGAGAATATAAAAGCTAGAGCAACCAAATTTGGTATCCACACTCCTAATATATCAGACCGAGACGAGTTTGTTTTAAAATTTCGCCACACCCCCTTCCGCCCCCGCAAAGGATGCAAATCTGGGGATATTCACAAATCTCAGAGAGTATTAAGGCTAGAGTAACCAAATTTAGTGTCCGTACTCCTGTTAGATCTCACTATAAAACGTATATCTCAAAATTTCGCCCCACCCCCTTCCGCCCACACAAAGGACGAAAATCTGTTGCATCCACAATATTGCACATTCGAGAAAACTAAAAACGCAGAATCATAGATAATGACCATATCTATCAGGTTGCTGAATCTGGATCAGATCAGATCATTTTTATAGCGAAAGGAACAAATCAATTTGCAGTGGCTACGCAGTGCCCGACGTCACGCTCAGACTGATTTTCTGTCTCTCTCGCCGCACTCTTTGTCGTGTCGTTTAATATTAGCGGCATCTGCCGGAGGAGAGCCATACTGACTTAGTATCGGGTATAACCGTAGAGTTGCGGTGTCCGCAGCAACTCACAACGTTCCCCCTCGTTTTGTTTCCCGCCTGTATATACCGATATTACGTAGAAGTGCCGCTTTATCGCGCACCAGTTCCAGTTTGACCATGATGATAGGGTCAACAATAGAGTGGGGCAAATTTTGGTTCAGTTTCATACGGTAGATTTCCTTAATAGCAGGCGCTGGTGTGTGATTAAGGCTGACGCACAAGTTGTTGAAGATGTGCTTCAGTTTCTCCCCTTCCACGTAAGGAACTCCATGGATCCTAAGGCTGCTTGCGATGTTAGCATTAGCCTGTTCATCGAGCTTTTGCTTAAACTGGGCTTCCATATTAACTACCTTTTGTGTAAGGTGTTGAGTCTCACCCAGTTTGTCCTCGAGAAACTGAACTCTTTTGGTGAGATTATGGATCTCGCCAGCCATACTGCTAAGCTTTTCTGTTAGCAAGGTTAACAGCCGCTTTTCTGCATCATTCATTGTTGTAGAAATGAGACTGGCTTACTCCTCAAATCGTTGGTTCAGTAGCTGAACCAATTCCTGGGATGGCGTTTCTGACACACGCGGCGCTTTTAGACCTGCCCCCGTGTTCTCACGCAGACGTTTTGAGACAGGCTGCAATTCGATTTAAACTTTAACGGCTCGCTCTGTTGTTGTGGCATTGATGGTGAGCGCCCTCTGTGTGCAAAGTTGGTGAGCGCCCTCTAGCGGAGATGAATACGAGCTTCGGCTGATCCGATCGATCGCAAACAGCTGTCACGTATCACCTCTATCAAGTTAATGTTGTTTTCTTTGCACCCACACGCTTTTCACTCGGTATTTATGAAATTTGGTTTCCCGCTTTTTCCTGGCTGTAGCGCCATTTGGCTAATAATAATTGTTATTAGGATAGTATTTTATGAAGTCTAGTGTAAGTTAGGCTAGGGCAAAGCGGGAGCGCAATAAAAGCTCGCTCTCTCGCTCTTGGCGAATTCGTCCCGCTTTGCCACCGTAGGTAAGATAGGCGCAGAAGAAATTGTTTGAATACATGAAGAAAAGTCGAGAAAAATCTATGAAAACGAACGCTCGCACTCCTTTTTTTCGTCGTTTTAAAATACAAATTTGCAGTCACCCAAGTTGTTTCGGTATCTTTTATTTAGAAAAACTATTCTAAATTTTCATGGCGCCCTCGGGTGGACTTGCAATTTAAACGTATTAATTCAAGTGGAAGGCAAAAGTGACAGTGGAGAAAAGATCAATAGCCAAAATCTATTATACCTACATGTACATGCATATGTGCTGCAGCTAAATTGCCAAATTGACCGCGACGTGTGTGCAATAATTCAACAAACAAAACTAAAAATCACCGCGTCGGTCGTGCAATACCCTGTCTGCAGCTATATACAAAAGGAGATATACATATAACATCTACCAAAGGAGAAGCATAAGAAGAGGAGAGTACAGCACCTGGAATTTCCAATTTTATCAAGAGGTATTTGTGCCATAAATTGAAAGCTCGAGTGAAGACGAAAAGATTAAAAAACTCGCAATTATTGTCTTGTGCTGAAACAATTGCACCTCGCTTTCAATTCTTGGCACATACGTATGACATAGTAGAGCTAGATTGCATGCTGTAGTTAGAGTTGAGCGTATATATTAATACATATATACATACATATGTACATCTAACCCTCTTGGACGCAATAACTACACATATATGTAACTCATTTTAACTGCAATCGCTGTCACCCCTTTCTCGTTTTCGTTGTGTCAAATATATGTATAGTTGGGTCGTTGGCCAAGCACGCATACCAATACGCAGCTGCAGCGGTGAATTTTTCGTCTCGCTTTCGCTCTTCACCGTTGCTTATCGTTGTTATTTTGTTTGGCGCGCTTGATCCAAACCAAACACCAAGTGACGCGCTACCCTGTTTTCGTCGGGTATATTCGTTTGGTGTCAGTAGGATCCAACTATCAATTAAGACAAAGTCGTGCCTCGCAAATCAATTTAGCGTCGATCGTTGTCGGTGCATACGTATACACAACATCCATTCTTCAGAACTGCAGCGGTGAAATTTTTCGTTTTCGCTTGTCACCAGTGCAGTTCGTTGCTATTCTTGTGTTGTTTTCGTGTACGCGCCAGCCAAGCGACGCTCTACCCTAAATTTGTCGGGTATATTGGTTTTTCACCTCGTTTGGGTACAATTACCCAATATTTCATTGAGTGCCTCGGCATTAAATACGATTATTAGAAACAATTTTTCGCCTTCAGTTGCTTGTATTGAGAATCAATATGACCTCAAAAGCCAACAATATCGTCCTTGAAGAGCTGAAGAAAAAGCACAGTTGCCGTGTCAAAGGCATTCGTTTATTAGCGGACCGTTTAGAAGCGGGGGATATTGCGCTGGTATTGACGGAGCTCGAGTGCAGACTCGAAACGCTGATGCGTAGCATTGACACGGCACGCGAACTTCAAGAGAAGATTGAAGATATAGACATTGACGATGAATTTGGAGTCGAGTTGGAAGAACTCTCAATTGTCACAAAGGCAAAATTAATGTCTCTCATTTGCGCATTAAAGACAGCTGATGAGACAATACCGGCAGTACCAGCTTATGGTGGCCCAACTCGTGCTCGCCTTCCGAAGTTAGCTCTGCCGCAGTTCAGCGGCAACTTTTCGGACTTTAAAAACTTCATAGGTTTATTTGAGACTCTAGTTCACAATGACCAAAGCATTCCAATTATCGAAAAGTTCAACCATTTGCTTTCGTGTCTCTCCGGTGAAGCGTTGGGAACAGTTAGGGCTTTCCAACCGAGACCAACTACGAGAAAGCAATGGCTAGCTTAAAACGGGTCTACGATAATGATTGTCTGATCTTTAAAAATCACATTGATGCCCTATTTAGTCTTCCCAAAATGACCCAGCAATCAGCATCGTCCTTAAGGAACCTGATCGATACCGCCTCATCCATATATGGTTCGTTGTTGTCGATAGGCGATGATAAAAAGATCTCGAATGCGATGATTATTCATCTCGTCTTGAGCAGAGTCGATCCGGTGACCAAAGAGAAATGGGAAGAACAGCTCGATTATGACTGAAAAATTAGAAGAGTTTTTCTAATAAATTACCGAAAACTTTGGGTGGCTGTAATTTAAATTATTTATTTGGCGGGGCGAAAAAATTGATACGCTCGATCTAATTCAAGGTTGGCGAACAACTATATTTTCTTCACAATTCAAATCTCTTACTCTAGCTAACCTACGGTGGCAAAGCGGGGCGAATTCGCCAAGAGCGAGAGAGCGAGCTTTTATTACGCTCCCGCTTTGCCCTAGCCTAACTTACACTAGACTTCATAATTCAGATCAATAACTAATAATTGTGGCCATGGATGGAAGGTCACGCAACAATGACAAACTGCCACTTTGGACGGACTGTGAAAAGTTGCTTAATCGCAGACATCAGCATCTTTCGGCTGAAAATTCGGACAAAGCAAAGCAGGAGCAGAAAGCTGTGCCAAGCAAGCCGCATATTCGGAGCTCATTCGCGTGTTCCACCGCGAATACCAAAAACCAACAATGCAGCTACTGCAATGCGAAAGGCCATTTGTTGACAGATTGCAGTCCATTTGGTCGGCTGGCAGTAATGCAAAGGATCGAATTCGCAAAAACTGCATCCTTGTGCATCAATTGTCTGCAGCCAGGCCACTCTGTAGTACGATGCAAAGCTAAGAAGTGTCGAGTGTGTGGCTGCTCACACCATACCTTATTGCATAGGTACACAGTGGCGAATAAAAGTCTAGCGTTACCATCACCCCCAGAGAATTCTTCTCCTCCTCCCAATCAGAATCAACCTTCCACTTCGCATGCTCTCCATGCGACAGCTATGGATAGAGTTATTCTGGCTACGTCGATCGTAAGCGTCCGAACAAATAATTGTGAACATGTTTTGGACCGAGCTCTGCTTGACTCGGGGTCTCAAACCAATTTTATAACTGAGGACTTAGCACAGCGCTTACAGATCCGTAGGGAGGAGTCGTGTATCAACTTGCTTGGTATTGGTGAATCCAATTCACAAGTCAAGAAAAAGATACACACGGTGGTGAAGTCGCGAATTACTGGTAGTGAGTTTTCGGTTGAATTCTGAATTCTAAGGTCCATTTCGGGATATCACAAACACTGATCAAACACTTAACGTGAGTGACTGGAAAATCCCGAAGAACTTACCACTTGCAGACCCATATTTCTTCAAGCCACAGAAGATAGATATGTTGATAGGTGCAGAAACATTTTTCGAACTTTTATCTGTTGGTCAGATTCGACAAGGTCCTGACTATCCAACTCTGCAGAAAACGCTTCTCGGCTGGATTGTGTCGGGCAGATACACTCCAAAGGTGACTGCCACCCAAGAAGCTAGGAATTGTTTGAGTTGTCGAGAAGAGTCAGTGATCCACATCGACAATACATTACAAAAGTTTTGGTCACTGGAAGAATTGCCGTCTTCTAAAAAGTCTTTATCTCCTGAACACAAGTTATGTGAAAAGCATTATAGAAGGACTACTCAGGTCGTACCTTCAGGTCGGTTTGAAGTAAGACTGCCGTTCAAATCAGATCCCAGTATCTTAGGCAACTCCTTTGAAGTGGCTAAACGGCGGTTTTTATCGCTTGAAAAAAGATTGTCTCGTGACCCCGAGTTACAGAAAATGTACTTGGAGTTCATGGAAGAGTACCTCTCCTTGGGTCACATGTCTACCACAGACAACACAATCCCCAAAACTCCACATTATTTCATTCCACATCAGTGTGTGTTGAGGCCTCAAAGCACGTCGACCAAGCTCCGCGTCGTTTTCGATGCGTCTTGTAAAACGTCCTCTCAGGTGGCCTTGAACGACATATTGATGGTCGGTCCTACGATACAGGATGAGCTGTATTCGACATTGCTCCGATTCAGACTACACAGGTACGCCTTGACAGCCGATGTCAAGAAGATGTATCGCCAAGTCTGGGTCGCTGATGCGGATAGACAATTCCAGCTCATAGTGTGGAGAAGAGACCCGTCTGAGTCCTTGAGAATATACCAGCTCAACACCGTAACATATGGGACTGGACCAGCCCCATTTTTGGCTATTCGGTGTTTGAAGAGGTTGAGTGAGTCTGCAAAACTCTCATTCCCTTAAGCTGCTGAAGTTATTGACTCCGACTTCTATGTCGATGACATGTTGACTGGTGCTGGTTGCGTAGAGGAGTTAAAGACAATTAAGTCTGATGTGGCTCAGGTTCTTCAAACCGCTGGGTTTGAATTGACTAAATGGTTTTCGAACTCACCTGAGGTCACCGCATCCGAGAGCACAGTTAAACCGATAACGATCTCGGACTCAGAGTCAACTAAGGCGTTAGGAATATCGTGGCTGCCACACGAAGACATCTTTAAGTTCCAAATTGACACATCAGTTATGGGTCTCCGAGCGACAAAACGGAACATATTATCGGTGACATCAAAGCTGTTTGACCCCCTTGGCTTGTTAAGTCCTTTAGTAATTAAGGGAAAGATCCTACTGCAGGAGCTTTGGCTTAACAAGCTAGATTGGGATGAGTCAATTCCAAAGAACTTGGAAACAGCATGGAACTTATTAAAAGAATCCTTGGGTCAGTTGGAGAAGATTACAATACCTCGATTTGCCAAGTACATGCCTTTGCCGACGCATCCATGAGAGCTTATGGAGCCTGCGTCTATATCCGTAGAAAGACTGCAGAAGGTTTCAAGGTCTCTTTGTTGACTGCAAAGTCGAAAGTAGCGCCACTCAAGACGAAAACGCTCCCAAGGCTTGAGTTATGTGCCGCTCACCTTCTAGAAAATGATATTCTGGTCAGATTCAGAAGTTACTCTTCATTGGATCAGATCCCAACCTTCGTCGTTGTCAACATTCGTTGCGTACCGAGTAGCGGAGATTCAAGACTGGTCAAGTGAAGCTACGTGGCGGCATGTGCTAACAAAACAGAACCCAGCAGACATAGTTTCGAGAGGTTGTGACGTAGAGGAAATCGTGCAGTCGATCTGGTTTGGTGGACCAGAGTTCTTAAAGTTTGAAGAAGAGAGCTGGCCCAGAAATCCACACTTCGAACTTTCCGAAGAAGAGATACAGATGGAAAGTCGGAAGAAATCGGTCGGACTGACCGTCGCGGCCAAGCCAAATTACTTAGTGGATGTAATCGAGGGATACTCGTCACACCTCAAACTGCTAAGAGTGTTCGTTTTCGTGTTCCGCTTCATCCGAAAATGCAAAGACAAAAGTCTCAACTTTGGAAAAATTCCGTCATCCGTAGAATACGACGAGGCGTTTCTAAAAATAGTCGAAATAACACAGAAAAATGAGTCTCAAGAAGATATTGAAAGGGTTCGTAAAGGCACCAAGTTAGGCCCCAGTCTTCAGCGCTTGAATCCCTTCATCCATGAAGAGGCTGGGACATGGTGCTCTTTTTCATTGTTGCGAGTTGGGGGCCGACTAGTTAACGCTCAAATGCCATATAATGCCAAGTTTCCCTTTTTATTGACAAAACGCTCGCAGTTTGTGCAGACATACGTTCGTTATCTGCATCAAACGAATTTTCATGCCGGCCCACGAGCACTCGTCAGTATCCTTAGACAGCGCATTTGGATAGTGAATGCTCAGGCGGTCTGCAGGGCGACAGTTAGGTCGTGTATTCGTTGCTTTAAATGCAAGCCGCTACTCCAGACCCAAATGATGGGCAACTTACCCGCAGACCGGCTCCGTGCTCTCCGCCCATTTTCAGTATGTGGCGTTGATTTTTGTGGCCCAGTCTATACGACTCTGAAAATTCGTGGAAGGCCCCCTTATAAGTCCTACATAGCGTTATTTGTCTGTTTTGCGTCCAAGGCGGTTCATTTAGAAATTGTCTCCGATTTGACGACTAATTCCTTCTTGTTGGCATTCCAAAGGTTCGTCGGTCGTCGAGGATGTCCGCAACGCGTGAACTGCGACAACGCGACAAATTTCGCCACAGCAAGTCGCCACTTCAGCGAACTGCGGAGGAAGATAGAAATTTGCGTCAAGAAGCGGGTGCGAGTTTGCCTTCATACCGCCTCGAGCACCGCACATGGGCGGACTTTGGGAGGCCGGTGTGAAGTCTGCCAAGGGCCTACTCCTACGGGCAGTCGGAAGCGCTCTCCTCACCGTAGAGGAGCTGGAGACCGTGCTGGTCGGGATCGAGGCGGTACTCAACTCGCGCCCGCTAGGACCCCTAAGCCCAGACCCAAGCGACGGAGACGCGCTGACTCCCGGGCACCTAATGACAGGCGGGCCGATCATCGCACCCCCAGCACCCAGGACCCCGGACCAGGAGGGTCAGAGCTGCTTAAAGTGATGGCGGCTTGTCTCGTCAGCCAGGCAAATGTTCTGGCAGCGATGGTCCCGGGAGTATGTGCTGGGATTGCAAATAAGATGCAAGTGGCACCAGGAGAAGCCAAACATAAAGGAAGGCGACCTCGTAAACGTCGCCGAGGACAACCTGCCCCCTCAACAGTGGCTCCTCGGAAGGGTGGTCGGAACAACCGCCGGGCAGGACGGAAGGGTCAGAGTGGTCGACCTAAGGACGAGCAGCGGAGCCACGTTCAGGAGGCCAATCCACAAGTGAGCGCTTCTGCCACTGGTTTGAAGCCTTCCAGGCCTTCAACGGGGCCGGTGTAGCGCCATTTGGCTAATAATAATTGTTATTAGGATAGTATTTCATGAAGTCTAGTGTAAGTTAGGCTAGGGCAAAGCGGGAGCGCAATAAAAGCTCGCTCTTGGCGAATTCGCTCCGCTTTGCCACCGTAGGTAAGGTAGGCACAGAAGAAATTGTTTTAATATATGAAGGAAGTCGAGAAAAATCTATGAAACCGAACGCACGCACTCCTTTTTTTCGTCGTTCTAAAATACAAATTTGCAGTCACCCAAGTTGTTTCGGTATCTTTTATTTAGAAAAACTATTCTAAATTTTCACTGGCCTTCCTTCGCCAATATTGAGTGACTTTGGAGTTTGATGATGATCAGGTTTGAATTGGATATTCTACAGTGCTCAGATGTTGATAAGCACCCTGCTTGGATTGTAAAGCCGCTGATTTGTTGTTGTTCGCAGGTTCCACGGAAAACCCACTTGTTGACGGAGCGTGTCACTTGCACGTCTGTTCTTCTCGAGTCAAGTTTACTTACTGCTTGTCTTATTTTGTCTTGTTTGTTACTTTGGCTTGTCTTATTGTTACTTGTCTTATTTATAATGGCTTTGACATGGTGGTTAAGGCTAAGTTTCCTATCGAGCGTAACCCCAAGATACATTTGTTTGAATTTGTTAGGAATTCTTTGTTCATTTAACTTAGGCGTACTTTCTTGGTGTGTTTTGCTAAGTTTGTTCAATGTGAAAAATACGTGGGCTGTTTTCTTTTCGTTAATGCCCATTTCCCATTTTTTAGCCCAAACACTGAACTTATTTAGGTATTGTTCGTTCATTTTTACCGCAGTCAAGGGGAAGTCCGCTCTGCTCATGATAATTGTGTCATCTGCATACGTAGCTAACATCCTGTTTTTTTCCCTCAGCACCGGTATCGAAGTGAATGATATCCATTCAAGCAGTTTGGTACCTAAATTGCTGCCCTGAGGAACCCCGGCTTTTATTTTTCCAATTCTCGATGTAATACCATTGTTGGTAATTACTTCGAAGGTCCTTTCATTTGGGTAGCTTTCTAGTAGCTTGAAGGCCTGAAGAGACACCAGTTTTGAAAGCTTATATAGCAAACCGGTGTGCCATACTCTATCAAACGCTTCAGATATATCTATAAAACGAGGGGGAACGTTGTGAGTTGCTGCGGACACCGCAACTCTACAGTTATACCCGATACTAAGTCAGTATGGCTCTCCTGTGCGAGAGACACAGAAAATCAGTCTGAGCGTGACGTCGGGCGCTGCGTAGCCAATGCAAATTGATTTGTTCCTTTTGGCCTCAGATTTTCGTCCTTTGCGGGGGCGGAAGGGGGGGTGTCGAAATTTTGACACGAAACGGTCAAGGTCCGATATCACAGGAGTGTGGATACCAAATTTGGTTGCTCTAGCTCTTATGGGTTCTGAGATCCTTGAACTCATATTTTGCAACTGGCAAAACCGACCATGAAACCTTTGTGTTAGAGTGAGACAGAGCGAGAAAGAGTGAAATTGTTTTCGTGATTCTGACTGTAATAATTATACGATCTGGTTCAGATTTTGCACTCTAGAAGATATAGTCATCTTCTACGATTATGCGTTTTTAGTTTTCTCGTATCGTCGAAATTGTGGATGCCACAGATTTTCGCCCTTTGTGGGGGCGGAAGTGGGCGGGGCAAAGTTTTGAAATATTTTTGGAGCAGTGACATATCACAGAAGTCTGGATCCAAAACATCGTTGCTCTAGCTCTTATAGTCTTTGAGCATTAGGCGCTGAAGGGGACGGACAGACGGACGGACGGACAGACGGACAGACGGACGGACGGACAGACAGACATGGCTCAATCGACTCGGCTATTGATGCTGATCAAGAATATATATACTTTATGGGGTCGGAAACGATTCCTTCTGGACGTTACACACATACACTTTTACCACAAATCTAATATACCCCAATACTCATTTTGAGTATCGGGTATAAACAGCTGAGCAGTATTGTTTTTCTTCGTAGGCCCCCATAATTAATTGCGTTACTCTTGCTAGCTGTTGTTCAGTGGCATGTTCTTTTCGAAACCCAAATTGATGTGTGGGAAGGGCTCTAGAGAAATCCAAATCAAATAATCGTTTGATAAAGAGTTTTTCAAAGGTTTTAGCCAATCCCGAAATGAGACTGATTGGGCGATAGGATGTTACCGACTGAGCAGGCTTATTTGGCTTCAGAAGTAATGTGATTGTGGCGTGTTTCCAAGCTTGCGGGAAGTGTCCCAATCTCAACATTGAGTTGAAGATCAGGAGGATGTATAGTAGGGCTTTCTTTGGGAGAGCCTTGATTAACACATTGTCTATTCTGTCTTTGCCTGGGGATTTATTCAAAATCAAGTTTTTAATTTCGGCTGTCAGTTCTGGGAGTGTAAATGGTCTGAGAGGACGTGTTTGTGTCTTTGTTGCTGCATCCGTCAGCTTCTGTTTCTCAATGTCGAGGTCTTTTTGTGTCGTCTCGCGTTCCTTTTCTGAGCTTGTATGTCTGGGTTTGAATCGTTCTTCAAAGTGAGAGACAAATACTTCGGCTTTCTCTTCGTTACTCTTGGTCCATACGGGTCGTTGGTTAGAGTTCCCCGTCTGCGTGCAAATGGGCAAGTTTGGTTGTGGCTGTCTCTTGATTGTATTTGTTATTTTCCAGAGCTTTGCCATTTTGTATCTGTCTTGCGTGTTTATACCTTCTAGTCTAGTTTGTAGCGTTCTTTGTCCATCCTTCGTTGTCTGTTTGAATTCCCAGGTCTGTGTCCTTGATTGGAGTTTACATTTTTAGTGGCTAGTTTTACCGCGTCTTGTAGGTTTGTAGTCAGTATATTTACTGCGTCGTCAATATCCAGTCCCGAGTGAATTTCCGTGTTTAAGTTTATGGTCTGTTCCAAGTGCTCTTTTACTCTGTTAATATTTGTCTTCTTTGTAATTATTCGTCTGCCTATAGAACTTTGGGTGAATGTGTCGGCCCCATTTATACACATTTCGATGGTTATTGGCAGGTGATCGGAGTCCAAACTGCTGCATGATTGGATTTTCATCCTATTTACTGTAATACCCCCACAAACTGCATAGTCGATGGCTGAGGGTCTTTTTCTGCTGTCGTATGGATAGTGGGTGGCACATCCTGTGGCCAGGATGTTGTATCTGGCTCCAGAGCTCACAGCTTGCATCAGGGCACGTCCTCTCCTACAGGATCTGGGGTTCCCCCACCATGGATGCTTAGCATTCCAATCTCCGCAGCAAATGAACCCGGAGGTTCCCCCCAATATGTTGTCAAAATGCAGGAGTAGTGATCTGAAATGATTCGCAGTCCAATTGAAGTTAGGTAGGCAGTACGTCGGTGCAACCACTATCATGTTTCTCCTCTTGTTGTTTGTTGGCATTATTACAATTGGGGTACATTGAAGGATATCGGTGCTCATGGGTTTCAGTGCAGCATGTCTAACATTGTCTCTGTCTCTCTCTAACACACAGGTTTCATGGTCGGTTTTGCCAATTGCAAAATATGAGTTCAAGGATCTCAGAACCCATAAGAGCTAGAGTAACCAAATTTGGTATTCACACTCCTGTGATATCGGACCTTGACCGTTTTGTGTCAAAATTTCGACACACCCCCTTCCGCCCCCGCAAAGGGCGAAAATCTGTGGCATCCACAATTTCGACGATACGAGAAAACTAAAAACGCAGAATCGTAGAAGATGACTATATCTTCTAGAGTGCAAAATCTGAACCAGATCGTATAATTATTACAGCCAGAATCACGAAAACAATTTCACTCTTTCTCGCTCTGTCTCACTCTAACACACAGGTTTCATGGTCGGTTTTGCCAATTGCAAAATATGAGTTCAAGGATCTCAGAACCCATAAGAGCTAGAGCAACCAAATTTGGTATCCACACTCCTGTGATATCGGACCTTGACCGTTTCGTGTCTAAATTTCGCCCCACCCCCATCCGCCCCCACAAAGGACGAAAATCTGTTGCATCCACAATATTGCAGATTCGAGAAAACTAAAAACGCAGAATCATAGAGAATGACCATATCTATCCGGTTGCTGAATTTGAATCAGATCAGGTCATTTTTATAGCCAAAAGGAACAAACCAATTTGCACTGGCTACGCAGCGCCCGACGTCACGCTCAAACTGATTTTCTGTCTCTCTCGCACACACTCTTTGTCGTGTCGCTTAATATTAGCGCCATCTGCCGGAGGAGAGCCATACTGACTTAGTATCGGGTATAACTGTAGAGTTGCGGTGTCCGCAGCAACTCACAACGTTCCCCCTCGTTTTAATTTCAAATAATTAGTACTAGTATTTATATTGTAATTTTTCCGAATTTTTGTTCTTTATTCTTTGGTTTTATGAAAATTTCTAAGATGAGCTCTGTTACCGCATATTTAAATTACCTGCGGGACAGTAAACGCCGCAAAGCCGTATGGATCCATATACCACGGGCAGAGGGCGGTACACGTCACAGCGCAGCGTTGGCTTGCGATCTCCCCAGGCCACAGAGCTCGGTACCGAGTTCTTTGCGCATTTGAATCCACTAATTAGTGCCGCAGTTCCCATTCGACGACTACTCTAGGCCCCGCGACGCGACCCCCGATCTCCTCCAATGTGCTGCTCTAATTGCTCCACGGAGTTGAATTGTCAATCACCACCTCCATCGTTACGAGCACGACGTTGCTTGTGGCGGGCCTTGACCATGACTGTCTTCTTAATTGGCTGCTTGATTTGCTCCATGGAGTTTTGCTTCCCGTCTCCAGCGCCTACTAAACGATCGTTTCCGTGCTTATATCCGTCCTTAATCATGGAAGTGGGACCAATGTCCTGCTCGAATTGTAACACCGAGTTGCACTTTCCCGTCTCCACCACCATCGTTGCGACCACGCCCTTGACCATGACAGTTGTCCAAATGTGCTGCTCGTCTCCAGCTTCTTCGTAACGATCACGCTTTTGTTGTTTTGCGGTCACGTTGGCACTGTCGCCAATATCCCGCTCGAAGTGCACCATCGACTAGCTTGAAGTGGAGCTCGTTGGCGAACTCCTGATCAGACTTCCGGTTTTAAAATTAAGTTCCTATAAAAATTAAACCAAAATTAAACCAATAAAATGGATGAAATACAAGAAAAAGGAATCCGGGGGAAAGAAGAAAGGGCAGTCGAAGAAAACAAAGGGGAAAACGATGGGGAAAATCAGGGAATAATTGCAGGCGGGGAAGAGAATGTGGGAGTGAGAAAAAGTAAGGGAAAACTATGAATACCCTTTGAAACGAAAGAAGAAAACCAGCTCCTTCTCACAGAAGACGCACTTATTATAGGTTTTCATTATTTTTAGTCACTCAGTCAACGAATAGAAATAAGTCCCAAAAACTAGATATACATATATCAAAAATAATTCCGATCTTTATTCAAAATTTTAAACGAAGCATCTCCGTGTGCCACATTCGGAGGCGCCCCAATAGGCCTCGCTCTTCAGTCTGATTCGCGGCTGAGGCTGGAAAATGGTCAATGGCTGTGTGTTGGAGTGACTGGAAGGAAGGCTAATATATACCGTTACAATTTTCTGGAATATCTTGAAGATGGTTTGGCCCATGGGCCACTTGTAGGAGATTGTGCAGCTCCACAAAACTTGTGATCCGTGAAGACGTAGGGCTGCGCGCTGGCCATCATCATGGACCAAGCGAGGATGCGTTTCACTAGCCTGTGCCCTCACCGAAGATCCCATTTCCATCAGCTATGCGCCCCCGATTTGGACAGTAATTTATAATAAAAACGAGGGGGAACGTTGTGAGTTGCTGCGGACACCGCAACTCTACGGTTATACCCGATACTAAGTCAGTATGGCTCTCCTCCGGCAGACGCCGCTAATATTAAACGACACGACAAAGAGTGCTTGCGAGAGAGACAGAAAATCAGTCTGAGCGTGACGTCGGCTACAAAAATTATCTGATCTGATCCAGATTCAGCAATCTGATAGATATGGTCGTTATCTATGATTCTGCGTTTTTAGTTTTCTCAAATCTGCAATATTGTGGATGCAACAGATTTTCGTCCTTTGTGGGGGCGGAAGGGGGTGGGGCGAAATTTTGAAATAAAGGTTTTATAGTGAGATCTAACAGAAGTGCGGATACCAGATTTGGTTACTCTAGCCTTAATAGTCTCTGAGATTTATGAATATCCCCAGATCTGCATCCTTTGCGGGGGCGGAAGGGGGTGTGGCGAAATTTTGAAACAAACTCGTCTCGGTCCGATATATTAGGAGTGTGGATACCAAATTTGGTTGCTCTAGCTTTTATAGTCTCTGAGATCTAGGCGCTAATGTTTTACTCTAAGCAAAGCCGCCTATGCTACGTGTGTGTTAGAGAGAGACAGGGCGAGAAAAAATGAAATTGTTTTCTTGATGCTGGTTATAATAATAATACGATCCAATTAAGATTCTGCAGTCTATAAGATATTGTCATTCTCTACGATTCTGCTTTTTTGGTTTTATCTTATCTTTAAAATTGTGGATGCCACAGATTTTCGCCCTTTGTGGGGGCGGAAGTGGGCGGGGCAAAGTTTTGAAATATTTTTGTAGCAGTGACATATCACAGAAGTCTGGATCCAAAACATCGTTGCTCTGGCTCTTATAGTCTTTGAGCATTAGGCGCTGAAGGGGACGGACAGACGGACAGACGGACGGACGGACAGACGGACAGACGGACGGACGGACAGACAGACATGGCTCACTCGACTCGGCTATTGATGCTGATCAAGAATATATATACTTTATGGGGTCGGAAACGCTTCCTTCTGGACGTTACACACATCCACTTTTACCACAAATCTAATATACCCCAATACTCATTTTGAGTATCGGGTATAATAATTTATATTTTGACAATAATATGTATGACTTTAGATGCAAAGAAAAGCCAACTTTTCCAGACTGCAAATCCCTTGAGAAATGCCACAAACCCCGCAGAAGAGAAGGAGCCATAGGGGCAGGGGCAGGGACAGTAGCAGGTGCTGAGGGGTAGGTGGGGCTGTGCGACTGACAGACAGAAGACGGGCCCTGACAGGCATCGAGGCAGCAACTTGTTAGCAATGCTCCCCCGCAACCCCCCTCCCCATCCACGCCCTTTGGCTGTTGTTGCCTCGTTTTCGCTTTTCCTTTTCGCATTTCGCTTTTCGTTTAAATTTTGCAAAATTTCCGAGATGCAAAGATGCCGCCTGCCTTTGCCTTTGCCTCTTCGCCGAGTAATTAAAATGCAAAGCAACGTGCAGCAATTTGAGCCTAATAATAATGGCAGCAGAAGCAGCAGCGAACAGGAGCGGACGGCAGCATAACGGGCGGGAAATCAACAAACAACTAAATGGGGGACAAACAACAAAATGGTTAGCCCCAACGTGCACCGGCCAATATCGTGGTACATTTCAACGCAACATTTCCCAGAGATGCCAGACATTGAGACTTTCTTAACGTTTTCAAATCCGCCCCACTACAAACATTGGTCCTTCGAGCCGGATCTTCGCCGGAGAAGCTCACCCCAGCCAGCATCGACGGATCGCTCCAAGTTCAAGATAAGTACTCTTCGATTGTGCCTAACAACAGTGCAGTGATTTTGTGTGAGTTTTCCATCCCAGTCCCAAATTAAACCATACTTCGTTCTGCCAACGGTTGTGGCCTCCTACTTCTCCAAGGGTTTAATTTGATCCGAGCTAGCTCCTGCGTTCAGCTTCCGATACAGTGTAAATAATAGCGCATACAAATGTATCTTAATGTGTATACGTTTACATACACGGAACAAACACTCGCAATACTTATACATGCACGTCGGATTTTACATAAAAAATTTTACCACGGTAAAATTAGTCAGAAAATAAAAACGCTCACGTACGAACAGCTTTGAAAACGTTAAAAAATTGTGTGGACAATTAGGTCGATTTAATTATTAATTGATTTTATTTCGGGTTTCAGCAAGTGACCCTCAGCTAAGTTTATTTGTTTCCGCAATTTTACATTTAAACGCTTTTACAAATATTTTTAAAAGCTGTTCCTTTAACAGCGGAACCACTACTTAACATGGTTGGGAAACTCTACATAATGTTACAGAGAAATGGATAAGGCACTTTACATTACAAGAAATCAACATTTTCTGGCAACGAAGTGGGCTTGTTTACATTTGGAAATTGCATTGTAAGTAATAAAATTATAACTTTAACAAATAGAAGCTGTATTAATTATAATTTCTTTGCCAATTTAATTACAGCGGACGTATATATGTAAGATTAATATTAAAGTATCGTTTATTAATAATGTTTTGATCGAAAAAGTGTACAAAGTGTTTGATTTAAGATGTGCAATTAATGATTGCAAAATTAGAAGAGTTTTTCTAATTGAATTACCGAAAACTTTGGGTGGCTGTAATTTAAATTATTTATTTGGCGGGGCGAAAAAATTGATACGCTCGATCTAATTCAAGGTTGGCGAACAACTATATTTTCTTCACAATTCAAATCTCTTACTCTAGCTAACCTACGGTGGCAAAGCGGGGCGAATTCGCCAAGAGCGAGAGAGCGAGCTTTTATTGCGCTCCCGCTTTGCCCTAGCCTAACTTACACTAGACTTCATAATTCAGATCAATAACTAATAATTGTGGCCATGGATGGAAGGTCACGCAACACCGGCTCCGTTGAACGCCTGCATCGGCCCGCCGAAAAACCGCTCCAGTGCTAGTCCTTATTTTGACGACCCTGACCATGCCGTCCTCTCCTGCGTGCGTGGCGATGACCCTCCCCACGGGCCACTCCTGAGGCGGCAGATTGTCCTCGGCCACGATAACGAGGTCTCCTTCCTTGAGGTTCGGTTGCTGCTGGTGCCATTTGCCCCGAATTTGCAATTCGCTATATTGAAATATCCATCGCTGCCAAAACACTTGCCTGACTGACGAGACAAGTCGCCATCGCCGCAAGCAACTGAGACTCTCCTGGTCCGGAGTCCGCAGTATTGGGGGGGGCGATGAGCGATCCGCCTGTCAGCAGGTGCCCGGGTGTTAGGGCCTCGTCGTCGCTTGGATCTTGGCTGATGGCTCCCAGCGGCCTCGAGTTCATTATGGCCTCGATGCCGACGAGGACTGTGGCGAGCTCTTCGGCGGTTAGGAGCGCGCTGCCTACCGCCCGTAGGAGTAGGCTCTTGGCAGTTTTTACACCTGCCTCCCATAGCCCTCCCATGTGAGGAGCTCGCGGCGGTATGAACGCAAATTCGTATCCGTTCTTTGACGCGAAGTCGCGAATTGCGTCTCCTTGCTCCTTGAGCCTGATCCGCAGAGCGCTGAGATGGCGGCTCGCTCCGACGAAGTTCGTCCCGTTGTCGCAATGGACGACTTGGGGATATCCTCTGCGACCGACGAACAGTCAGTGGTTAGATCGGAAACTATTTCTAGGTGAACCGCCTTGGACGCAAAACAAACAAAAAGCGCAATGTATGACTTGTATGGGGGCCTTCCGCGAATTTTCAATGTCGTGTGCATTGGTCCACAAAAATCAACGCCGCAAATTGAAAATGGGCGGAGAACACGGAGTCGATCTGCGGGTAAATTCCCCATGAGTTGCGTCAGCAATCGAGGCTTGCATTTAAGACAGCGCATACATGATCGAACTGTCTGACGGCAGACCTCCTGAGCGTTCACTATCCACACGCTCTGTCGAAGGATGCTCACAAGTGCTCGTGGGCCGACATGAAAATTCGAATGGTGCAGATGACGAATATAGCTTCGCACGAATTGCGAGCGCTTGGTCAAAAGCAGAGGAAACTTGGCATCGTATGATATACGAAAAGTTGCACCAAGTCCCTGTGTCTTCATGGATGAATGGGTTCAACCGCTGAAGACTAGGACCAATTGTAGATCCTTTCCTAACCTTTTCAATTTCTCCTTGATACTCGTGATGCTGGACGATTTCGACAATTTTATAAAAAGCTTCATTGTATTCGGTCGGTGAGATAGTTTTTTCGAAATTTAGGCTTGGGTCCTTACATTTTCTTATAAAGCGGAACACATACACGAACACTCTAAGCAGTTTGAGGTGTGACGAGAATCCCTCGATGACATCTAACAGCTCCGAACTTCGCACCGCCGCGGTCAACCCGACCGCAGTTTTCCTCTTTTCCAGCTGAAGATCATCGGAGTGTTCGAAATGAGCGTTCTTGGGCCAGTTTTCTTCTTCCTCTTTCAGAAATGATGGTCCTTCGAACGACTGAACGATTTCGTCGACGTCACAACCTCTTGAGACAATATCTGCTGGGTTCTGTTTCGTGGGTACATGACGCCACGTAGCATCATCTGACCACTCTTGAATCTCAGCCACTCTATTTGAAACGAAAGTCGACAACGACGATGGATGTGACCGGATCCAATGGAGAGTTACCTCTGAATCCGACCAATAAACGACTCGTTCAATGGGCACGTTTAATAGGGGCTTGATTCTGTGACAGAGATCTGCGAGAAGGTGAGCGGCACATAACTCAAGCCTTGGGAGCGTTTTGGTCTTGAGCGGCGCTACTTTGGATTTCGAAGTCAACAATGATACTTTTAAACCTTCTGCAGTTCTGCTACGTATATAGACGCACGCTCCATACGCTCTCATGGAGGCGTCAGCAAAGGCATGTATTTGAACCGGTGACATCGGATCGGAATACACAAACCGAGATATGGATATGTCTTCCAATTGAGATAGTGTATTTTTCAACTTATTCCACGCTGTTTCCAAATGCAGCGGGATCGACTCATCCCAATCTAGTTTGTTAAGCCAAAGCTCCTGCAATAGGATCTTGCCTTTTATAACGATAGGACTTAATAAACCAAGGGGGTCAAACAACTTTGATGTCACCGATAGTATGTTCCGTTTTGTCGCTCGGAGACCCATAACTGAATTGTCAATTTTGAACTTAAAGGCATCGTCAGTAGGTATCCATGAGATTCCTAACGCCTTTGTCGACTCTGAATCCGAGATTGTTATGGGTTTGGCTGTGCTCTCAGATGCGGTGATCTCGGGTGACTTTGAAAACCACTTAGTCAACTCAAACCCTGCGGTCTGAAGAACCTGAGATACTTCGGACTTAATTGCCCTTAGCTCCTCTACGCATGCAGCACCAGTCAACAAGTCATCGACGTAAAAGTCGGACCCAATAACGTTAGCAGCTCTAGGGAATGAGAGCTTCGCAGACTCACTCAACCTTTTCAAACACCAGTCCCATAGGTTACTGTGTTGAGCTTGTATAATCTCAAGGATTCAGAAGGGTCTCTTCTCCACACTATGAGCTGAAACTGCCGATCCGCTTCGTTCACCATCACTTGGCGATACATCATTTTAACATCAGCAGTCAGGGCAAACCTGTGCAGACGGAAACGGAGCAGTGTCGAGTATAATTCCTCTTGAATGGTAGGTCCCACCATCAGAATATCATTTAAGGCCACCTGTGAGGACGTCTTGGACGAAGCATCGAACACGACTCGGAGCTTGGTAGACGTACTTTGGGGCCTCAGAACACACTGATGAGGGATTACGTAGTGTGGAGTAGGAGGAATCGTATTGTCAGTAGGAGACATATGACCTAAGGAGAGGTACTCTTCCATGAATTCCAAGTACATTTTCTTCAACTCAGGGTCACGATGCAATCGTCTTTCAAGCGACAAAAACCGCCGTTTCGCAACCTCAAAGGAGTTGCCTAAACAATTTGGATCTGATTTAAACGGGAGCCTTACTTCGAACCGACCTGATGATAGTACCTGAGTCGTCTTACGATAGTGTTCTTTACATAGCTTGTGCTCAGGTGTGGCAATTTTCTTGGTAGATGGCATTTCTTACAGTGACCAAAACTTTTTCAAGGTCCTATCGATGGATACTAGCAACTCTTCACTGCAACTCAAACTGTTTGTAATTTGAGGAGCAGAACTCCTGGAAACATATTTTCCCGACACAACCCAACCAAGAAGGGTTTTCTGAAGAGTTGGAAAGTCAGGACCTTGTTTAATTTGACCAACAGCTAATAATTCAAAGAACGATTCTGCTCCAATTAACATATCTATTCTTTGTGGCTTGTAGAAATAAGGGTCTGCCAGTGGTAGGTTCTCTGGGATTCGCCAGTCAGTCACATTCACTGACTGGTCAGGGTGATAACCTGAAATTGATTTCAGGATCCAAAAATCAAAGAAGAACTCACTACCATTTATTCGCGACTTCACCACTGTGTGTATTTTATCCTTTACTTGAGAATTAGATTCACCAATTCCAAGCAAGTTAATACAGGACTCCTCTCTACGGATCTGTAAGCGATTAGCGAGGTCCTCGGTAATGAAATTTGTTTATGATTCAGAGTCGAGCAGAGCTCTGGCCAGAATGTGTTCACCGCTCTTAGTTCGGACGCTTACGATCGACGTAGTCAGAATCACGCTGTCGCATGCAAAACATGTGACGTGGAAGGTTGATCCTGATTTGATGGAGGAGAAGGACTCTCTTGGGGTGCTGGCAACGCGAGACTATTAGCCGACACTGTGTATCGATGCAATAATGTATGATGTGAGCGGCTGCACACTCGACATTTATTGGCTTTGCATTTTACAACAGCGTGGCCTTTTCGCAGAAAATTAATGCATAGGGATGCCGACTTAGCAAACTCAAACCTTTGCATCACCGAGAGACGCGAAAATGAAGGGCAATTTGACACTACATGGTCTCCTGAATTGCAGTAGCTACAAGTTTGCTGAGTTCTACTGTTGGTGGAAGTGGAAGAACAAGCAAATGAACTGCGATTATGTTGCTTGCTTGGCATGACTTTGTCTTGCCTTGGCTTGGTCGATTCTTCAGCAGACAGATGCTGGTATCGACGATTCAAGACTTTCTCAAAGTCGGACCAAAGCGGCAACTTCTCATAAGTAAGCTGTTCATCCCACTTTTGTTTCGTCACTGGGTCGACTCTGTTTAAAACGAGATGAATGAGCATTGCATTCGAAATTTTTGTATCATCTCCGATCGACAGTAACGATCCGTAAATCGACGAAACAGTATCGATTAGAGTTCTTAGAGATGATGCAGATTGATGCGACATTCTCGGCAGATTGAACAATGTGGAAATATTATTCGTGAAAATCAAATAATCGTTGTCATATACTCGTTTTAGGCCAGTCATGGCCTTTTCATAATTTGCCTCGGTGACTTGGAACGCCTTTATTGTTCCTAATGCTTCATCAGAGAGGCATGAAATCAAATGATTAAATTTTTCGATCACCGGTATGCTGTTGTCGCTATGGACTAGTCTCTCAAAAAGGCTAATGAAATTTTTGAATTCCGAGTGTTTACCACTAAATTTGGGTAATGCCAATTTCGGAAGTCTAGCATGTGTTGGGGCTGAAGAAGACACTGGCTTCGTCTCGCTTGCTGCATCAAAGGCGGCGATAAGCGACATTATCTTTCCTTTGGTGACAATTATCAGCTCTTCCAACTCGGCTGCATATGCTTCATCACCTGTTATGTCCTCGATTTGCTCCTGCAAATGGTTAGCCTTTTCAATTGAAGCTTTCAAACAATCTAATCTACATTGTAATTCCGGTAATTGCAAAGGAATCGACCCTTGATCTAATCGATCCTCTAAGCGGCGAATGCTTTTTACTCGACTTTTGAGCTTAATCTTTAAGTCTTCAAGAGTGGATTTACTTTTTTCTGCCATAATGTTTGTGTATGAAGATTTTACGCAACAAAGCAGTATTATTTCTATTTATTTATGGGGGGGGGGGGGCGACAGTGATTGCAGTAAACGAAAGATGTATGTATATAGGTCAGGTTTTCGGCCGTGTTCTTCATCACAATGATGGACAGCGGCGGCTGCTGTTGAATTAACTTAATCATAATCATCTTATCCATTAACGGACGCTGCGCAGCCGCCACGAAGCTGCTGCCGAGTGAGATCATAACACCGAGCCGCTGCCATTGTTGGCCGTGAAATGCAGTTTAAGATGCTCTCGATGTGGCACTGGCTGTGAAATCGAGTCGCGAAAGTGTGCGATTAGAAATCGAAGCCTGCAACGAAGTACTTAAAGTTATGCTGCTCCTGCTAATACTCAACGGGCTGCCGTGGCCGTGGCCCAAACGACCCCGGACGCAAAGCACACGTTGTCTTTGCCGAATTTGCCGTCCGATCATCTTATACGCTACCTCAACACATTTCCAAAACTGAAACACGAGCTGCCGTCGAACGCCACGACCAGATCAACCTCGTCCGCCTGCTGGGGCCACGAGCGAGATTGTAGTGCTGAAGCACGTTTTCCCCACTGTGCCGGGGATCACACTGGATGGGCGCGAAGCAAGGAGGCTCAGGTGCAGACCTTCTACTACCACGCTGACTTCGGCTACATACAGCAACAGTTGATGGAGCTCACTCCGATGTGCATGCCCAAATACCTAACAGACTCTTCCTTGGAATGCACACGATATCTCCGCTTCTGCCGGGGACGAAATCTGCTCTTCGATCTCCGCGACGTGGCACAGCGAGAGGAGCGTATTCGTTACCACATGGATGTGCTGAGTCCAGGCCAGCTGCTAGGTCACTGTGATTTGAATCGAACACGTCTCTCGGCAGAAATGGAACACATTGGATCTGCCCTGCAGTCGTGGGGTCCTGAGCTGCGGAACTTTGCAGTCTTGCCGAAGCCCGTGCTGGAGAGTGGCTTGTGTGACCTGGTCGTGAATACGCCCACTTTCATTATGAAAATTGACGCTACGTACAATATGTATCACCATTTCTGCGACTTTTTCAACTTGTATGCTTCGCTCTTTGTCAACCAGTCCCACCCAGCCGCCTTTAACACCGATGTTCAGATCCTAATTTGGGAGACCTATCCATATGACTCGCCGTTCCGGGATACGTTCAAAGCCTTCTCCCAGCGACCAGTTTGGACCTTGAGTGATTTGGAGGGGAAGCGAGTGTGCTTTCGGAACGTTGTGCTGCCGCTGCTGACACGTATGATCTTTGGGCTGTTCTACAATACGCACATAATACAGGGCTGCTCAAATAGCGCATTGTTTCGCGCCTTCTCCGAGTTCATTTTGCATCGCCTTCAGATTCCTTTCAAACCGCCTCAACGCAGACTACGAAACACAAAGTATGGTCAAGTGCTCAATGAGCAGGATCTACTGTCTCAGCTGGAAGAAAACGATGATTATTTGGTCCAGCGCGTCTCCTATGAGCGGCTTTCCTTCACCGACATTCTGATTGGAATGCATGGCGCCGGTCTGACACACTTACTCTTCCTGCCCAACTGGGCATGCATTTTTGAGCTGTACAACTGTGAGGATCCTAATTGCTACAAGGATTTGGCTCGGTTGCGGGGCGTTCGCTATCGTACCTGGGAGCAGAGGGAACTGGTCTACCCCCAAGACGAGGGTCATCATCCAGAAGGCGGCGCACATGCCAAATTCACAAACTATCGCTTTGATGTAGAGGAATTTTTGCACTTGGTTTCCCAAGCGGCCAGCGAAGTACGCACTCACAAGATAGAAGAGCTGTAGTTCCTTTTTGTGATCCAAATGCATTTATTTGAATTATTTGCTCGACCCAAAAAAAAAATAAAACGGTACATATAACTGTTGCGTCCAAATAGCGGTTCACATATGTCTGTATGTGTCGATATGTGTGTATTTATGTGTTTGTTCGGGCCAGCCGCTGAAGAATAACCGTAACTTTAAAATTATTATTATTGTATGAGCATAGAGAGCCGCCTACATATGTTGTAAAGCATTGACTTTCTGCAGAGCTGCTGCGCTCTCCCGCTAAAGGGGCTCTCTGCCGCCGCCACTTCGGCAACTACTTTGATCTGCTGCCGCCACTTCGGCAGTCACTTTGATCTAACGCCGTCGTCTATAGTTTTAGTTCTATGCTAACCCCTCTGCGCATTGGTTGCATATCGATCTCGCATAAAGTTCATCTGGCAATAGCAAGCAATCGGCTTCCGCTAAGCCACCAAGATTAAATACGAATTATAAAGTTTAACCCAAAATCTCTTTTTATTTTGAAATACATAGGTGCCAAAAAAGCTTGGCATCTCAAACATTGGTGACCCCGACGTGATATAAAACCATTGCTTAATCGCGTTCCGTTAAAACACTTATTAATTATACAATATTGTGTTGTTGGGTAGTTTAACTACCAACAAATACATTTGTGTGCACATTAAAAACAGTTTAAAGTGCAAATTCAGTGAGAGTGCGGCTGGAATATTTATAGACAAATTCCGGTACTTTAAGCGTCGAATCTCTCATTCTCTGCGCAGCTGCAGCCGCGGTTCTTGACTTTTCGTGTCTTGCATTCTCGCTCTCGCGTCTATACATCGTCGCTTAAGCGGTATTTCATTTTCCGTTGTTGTGTCGATTGCACAACGGTTAACATGGACAACGATCCAAATACAGGCGCGGGCGGAAATATTGTGGTGGCTGATTCCAGACTGAGTCTGTATAAACGTAAAAGTCAGTCATTATATGATCGATTGCACAGGCTTGGCGAATCCTTCGCGGGGAATAAAATCGACAAGCTGACCGCCGCGGAAGTCGAGGTGCGCCTTGATATGTTGGCAGAAATTCGAGCGGAATTTAATAAGGCCCATAATGAGTTATAGGCTCTCGATCAAAACGAGATTGGGAGTGAGCTGCGCGAAATCTTCGATACTCTTTTCATATCGTTGAAAGCTGAGTTGCTGGCTGCTGTTGAAGTAAGCCAGTCACACGCCGCTGCCAATTCTACGACTCTGCCAAGCCATTCCGGACATAGTACCATCATCATGGCTCACAAGCAGCGACTTCCTGAGCTGAAGGTGCCGAAGTTTTCTGGTGGATACGTCGAGTTCTCGGATTTTATGGCAATGTTCAAATCGGTGATTGAAGCGGATGCGGATCTCAGTGACATCGAGAAATTCCAGCACCTTCGCTCTTGCCTCGCTGATGCGGCTTTGGATTCGGTTCGATCGTTGGAGCTCTCCAGTGCCAATTATCGTGCGGCTCTGGATATACTTAATAAACGCTTTAATAACAAAAGACTTGTTTTCCAGGCACACATCAAGAAGATTCTTGGGCTAAAGAGGGTAGACTCGCCTTCTGCTAAAAGGCTTCGGGAGTTTTCGGATGCAGTCAATTTACACATGCGAGCGTTGCAGACATTGGGAACTGCTGAGGAGATTTCGGGATTCATGGTTATCAACATGCTGCTGCAGAAGTTGGATTCGAAGACGCAAACCAAATGGGAGGAGCACACATCGTCGGATGCTATACCTACCGCAGAGGAATTCTTCGAATTCTTGCAGCAACGCTGCCAGAAAATGGAGCGATTGGAATATGCTACAGCGACACACGCTAGTAGCGATCAGGTGGGAAAAAACCATTCCTATACGCATGTTAAGAAAACGTTTGTAGCTTCCAACTCTTCCGCCGACCCGTCTGTATGCGTCTTTTGCCACTCAGCGGGCCATGGAATATACTCGTGCAAGATATTCGAAAATCTCTCACCGTTGCTGCGCCACAAAGAAGTGAAGAAGCTTTCCCTATGCTTCAATTGCCTAAAACCGGGGCACCGGACCCGCGCATGCAATAGTGGAAAATGTCGAGTATGCGGCGGTAGGCATCATAGTTTGTTGCACTTCGTTAGTATGCAGCCCACAACACAAGGCTGCCCAGGTATTACTCCTCCCGATCTGGCCGTTCAACCGGACACTCTTTCCGTTGCTCAAAATTCTGCTAGCAGCTCGTCTCTACCTTCGTCTACCTCTCTTGCTACCCAAGGTCTTCACTCTGATGTCGTACTTCTGGCTACAGCCGTGGTTCTCGTGAAGAATTGGTCTGGCGTTTTAGTTCCTTGTCGTGCCATCTTAGATTCAGGATCGCAGTTGCATCTCGTCACATCGAGGTTCGCCCAGCAGCTTCAGCTTAGGAGAACTCAATCGTCTGCACTTGTGTCTGGGCTGGGCGATACCAGCGTTTCTACTGAGGGATCCACCATAAGCATTTGTATGCATTCTCGCACCTCTGCTTACACAGCAACGCTTACTGCTCTCATCGCCCCCACGATTACCGATTCTCAACCAAGTATGGCAGTAAATGTATCCGATTGGCGTATTCCATCTAACATTCAGCTCGCTGATCCTGCATTTTTCAATCCTCAACGGGTTGATCTTCTCATTGGTGCGAGCGTTTTTTATGATCTCCTCTGCGTAGGGCAAATCAAACTCACCGATGGACTGCCTCTTCTGCAGAAGACCCGGCTTGGGTGGATCGTATCTGGTGGTGGACAGAAGGTATCAAGCTCGGCGCTTTTGGCCACGCACAATTGTCCAGATTCGATAGCTGAGATGGAAGCAAGGTTGGATAAAACTCTTCGTATGTTTTGGGAAGTCGAGAATTGTGTGGAGGTTGGGTTGAATACCAAAGAAGAAGACGATTGTGAAGCACATTTCGTAAGCCACCTTTCACGGTTGCCATCCGGGGAGTATGCAGTTCGTCTGCCGCTAAACAACAATATTGATCGTTTAGGAGAATCTTATGCTCAGGCTTATCGACGGTTCATCAGTCTGGAGCGAAAACTGGAGCGTAATCCTACACTAAAGGAGCGGTATTCCGCCTTTATGAGGGAGTACATTGATTTGCATCATATGCACCAAGTCAACCCTGATTCCCGTAGCCTCTGCAAATATTTCTTGCCTCATCACTGTGTCCTAAAGGAGGACAGTACGACGACAAAACTCCATGTCGTTTTCAATGGATCCGCAGCTACATCAACTGGATATTCTCTAAATGATGTGATGATGACAGGCCCTGTTATTCAGCCTGCATTGTTCAACATATTGATTCGCTTTCGAACATATCCAGTCGCTCTCACTGGGGACATTTGTAAAATGTACCGCTGCGTACGAGTGTCCCCACCCGACAATTTGTATCAGTGCATCCTATGGCGAGATTCCATCGAGTCCGAGGTTCAAGTCTACACATTAGACACCGTCACATACGGGACGAGGGCTGCATCATTTTTAGCGGTCCGCGCAATGCACCAGCTGGCCATCGACGAGGGTGAATCCTACCCTCTTGGCTCAGCTGCTCTGCGGCAGGAGTTTTACGTGGATGACCTTATTTCGGGCGGTAATTCGGTCGCACAGGTCATGGAAAAGATGCACCAAACATCAGCTTTACTGTCCCGTGGTAACTTTAGACTTAGGAAATGGTGCTCCAGTCACCAGGAAGTACTTGAGGGAACCCCTGAAGATGACATAGAGAAGTTCCTAAAGTTTAATGATGGAAGCGACATAGCCAAAACTCTCGGCTTAGCGTGGGACCCTGCTTCGGATCAGCTGCTTTTTGCCTTGTCCGCACTGGACACAACCTCAAAGCCATCAAAGCGGTCGGTTCTATCTACGATTGCGCGGTTCTACGACCCTCTTGGATTGATAAATCCAGTCATTGTCAGGTGCAAAATCTTCCTTCAGCAGCTTTGGAGAGAAAATTTGGATTGGGATGAAAGCCTACCCTCAGCATTGCATTCAACTTGGATGGACTTGAGAAATAGTTTGGCAAGC
Organism: Drosophila persimilis; assembly: GCF_003286085.1. NCBI lineage: Eukaryota > Metazoa > Arthropoda > Insecta > Diptera > Drosophilidae > Drosophila > Drosophila persimilis. The sequence continues at coordinate 78,292 of NW_020825415.1, read as the reverse complement.
ATTTCTCGGATCTCATTTCCTCGCTTGGTTCTTCGTTCTAGTGTGGCTACAGAAGTTCACGGATTCTGTGATGCCAGCTTAGAAGCATATGGCGCTTGCGTGTATGTCGTGTCCAGGGAAGCCCAGTCTTCGAGCCACGTTTTGTGCTCAAAGTCGCGAGTGGCTCCGCTAAAGACTATATCGATTCCTAAGCTGGAATTAAGTGGAGCCCATTTGCTTGCGAAAATCATGCAGAATGTAAAGGACATGGGAATCTTTACAGGTCGGTTCTATTGCTGGTCGGATTCGTCAACAGCATTATCTTGGATTAGGGACGAGCCAGCTAAATTTCAAGTTTTCGTGGCAAATCGAGTGGCATCAATTCAGGAGTTGACGGCAGACATGGAATGGCGCTATGTTCCCACATCTTTAAATCCTGCTGATATTCTCTCGAGAGGCTCGCTTCCCAACCATCTTATCCAGTCAGAGCTATGGTTTCACGGCCCATCCTTTTTGCTATGCTCCAAGGATAAGTGGCCTGTATCTCCTACTAACAACATAGCAACTTTGGAGCTTCGCAAGAGAGGATTGCTAATCACGTCTCCACATGCCGATCTCACGTCCGGATGCAAATTTGCGAATTCATTCTTTCGCATGCAGCGCACATTCGCCTACATGCATAAATTTATACATCGTCTTAGGCATCCAGGACTCACAGTTTCTGATATTCGGCAAGGAACGCATCTTCTAATTCGACACATTCAGCTGTGGATGGACATAAAGGAGATTCGGCGCAATGGTCAAGTCATGAAATCCAGTTCTATTAGTTCGCTCAACCCGTTCATCGATCATTCTGGACTACTTAGAGTTGGAGGTCGTCTTGGCAACTCATCGCTAGGATTTGATGCTCAGCACCCGCTCATTCTGCCAAAGGGACATTCCATTACCTTTGCGCTGATAAGATATTACCATGAAAGAAACCTCCATGCCGGACCTCGCGCCTTGCTATCCAAAATTCGGCTGGAATATTGGCCCATTGGAGGTGTTAAGGCAGTGTCAAGGGTCGTCAGCAGATGTGTGAGATGCTTCAGGACTAGGCCGCGCATGGTCGAACACATCATGGGAGACCTACCTAAGGAACGTTTGGAAGGATCTCGAGCTTTTGAAGTCACTGGAGTAGATTACTGTGGACCTTTTTTCTACCGATCAGAAATCCGCACAAGGCCTCCGATCAAGTGCTACATTAGCGTATTCATCTGCTTCACTTCCAAGGCTATACACATGGAGCTCGTAAAGGATTTGACCACTGCATCGTTTCTAGGCGCACTAAAGCGTTTTACTTCCACTCGAGGAAGGCCAAGTCAAATTTGGTCGGACAATGCGACAAACTTCGTTGGCGCCAAGAACGAGCTTCTGGAGCTAAAGAAGCTCTGTCTGAGCGAACCGCATATGAAGGAGGTCCACGAATCCTGCTTGGCTGACTCGATCGACTGGCGTTTCATTCCACCTCGCTCTCCGCATTTTGGCGGGTTGTGGGAAGCGGCCGTGAAGACCGCAAAATATCACCTGTACCGCTCAGTTGGACCATCTGTGCTTAGCTTCGACGAGCTGCGCACTCTGATCTGTCAGATCACTGCAATTGTTAACTCTCGCCCTTTGCTCTCGCTTTCAGAAAATCCTGATGATTTAGACGTTTTGACTCCTGCTCATCTGCTTTTAGGCGGCCCCCATGAGCAAATCCTCGAGCCTGACCTAACGAAGCTGAACTACAATCTTCTGGATGGCTGGCAGCGGGTCACCCAACTACAGCAAATATTTTGGAGCCGTTGGCGCGAAGAGTATCTCACTCTTTTGCAAGAGCGCGCGAAGTGGCGCACCCCCGCGCAAAACATCTGCAAGAACGACCTCGTTCTGGTGAAGGACGAAAATCTTCCTCCAATGCGTTGGCCACTGGCTAGAGTGGTCGATGTCGTTTTCGGCAAGGACGGAGTGTGTCGCGTCGCTGACCTGAAGACATCCTCAGGAAACATCAGGAGGGCCGTCACTCGGCTATGTTTGCTGCCCCTTAAGGAATCTGTTGAGAGACTAGCTCCCAACGGGGGGAGTATGTTCGGGCCAGCCGCTGAAGAATAACCGTAACTTTAAAAAAACAACATATGTTGTAAAGCATTGACTTTCTGCAGAGCTGCTGCGCTCTCCCGCTAAAGGGGCTCTCTGCCGCCGCCACTTCGGCAACTACTTTGATCTGCTGCCGCCACTTCGGCAGTCACTTTGATCTAACGCCGTCGTCTATAGTTTTAGTTCTATGCTAACCCCTCTGCGCATTGGTTGCATATCGATCTCGCATAAAGTTCATCTGGCAATAGCAAGCAATCGGCTTCCGCTAAGCCACCAAGATTAAATACGAATTATAAAGTTTAACCCAAAATCTCTTTTTATTTTGAAATACATAGGTGCCAAAAAAGCTTGGCATCTCAAACATTGGTGACCCCGACGTGATATAAAACCATTGCTTAATCGCGTTCCGTTAAAACACTTATTAATTATACAATATTGTGTTGTTGGGTAGTTTAACTACCAACAAATACATTTGTGGGCACATTAAAAACAGTTTAAAGTGCAAATTCAGTGAGAGTGCGGCTGGAATATTTATAGACAAATTCCGGTACTTTAAGCGTCGAATCTCTCATTCTCTGCGCAGCTGCAGCCGCGGTTCTTGACTTTTCGTGTCTTGCATTCTCGCTCTCGCGTCTATACATCGTCGCTTAAGCGGTATTTCATTTTCCGTTGTTGTGTCGATTGCACAACGGTTAACATGGACAACGATCCAAATACAGGCGCGGGCGGAAATATTGTGGTGGCTGATTCCAGACTGAGTCTGTATAAACGTAAAAGTCAGTCATTATATGATCGATTGCACAGGCTTGGCGAATCCTTCGCGGGGAATAAAATCGACAAGCTGACCGCCGCGGAAGTCGAGGTGCGCCTTGATATGTTGGCAGAAATTCGAGCGGAATTTACTAAGGCCCATAATGAGTTGGAGGCTCTCGATCAAAACGAGATTGGGAGTGAGCTGCGCGAAATCTTCGATACTCTTTTCATATCGTTGAAAGCTGAGTTGCTGGCTGCTGTTGAAGTAAGCCAGTCACACGCCGCTGCCAATTCTACGACTCTGCCAAGCCATTCCGGACATAGTACCATCATCATGGCTCACAAGCAGCGACTTCCTGAGCTGAAGGTGCCGAAGTTTTCTGGTGGATACGTCGAGTTCTCGGATTTTATGGCAATGTTCAAATCGGTGATTGAAGCGGATGCGGATCTCAGTGACATCGAGAAATTCCAGCACCTTCGCTCTTGCCTCGCTGATGCGGCTTTGGATTCGGTTCGATCGTTGGAGCTCTCCAGTGCCAATTATCGTGCGGCTCTGGATATACTTAATAAACGCTTTAATAACAAAAGACTTGTTTTCCAGGCACACATCAAGAAGATTCTTGGGCTAAAGAGGGTAGACTCGCCTTCTGCTAAAAGGCTTCGGGAGTTTTCGGATGCAGTCAATTTACACATGCGAGCGTTGCAGACATTGGGAACTGCTGAGGAGATTTCGGGATTCATGGTTATCAACATGCTGCTGCAGAAGTTGGATTCGAAGACGCAAACCAAATGGGAGGAGCACACATCGTCGGATGCTATACCTACCGCAGAGGAATTCTTCGAATTCTTGCAGCAACGCTGCCAGAAAATGGAGCGATTGGAATATGCTACAGCGACACACGCTAGTAGCGATCAGGTGGGAAAAAACCATTCCTATACGCATGTTAAGAAAACGTTTGTAGCTTCCAACTCTTCCGCCGACCCGTCTGTATGCGTCTTTTGCCACTCAGCGGGCCATGGAATATACTCGTGCAAGATATTCGAAAATCTCTCACCGTTGCTGCGCCACAAAGAAGTGAAGAAGCTTTCCCTATGCTTCAATTGCCTAAAACCGGGGCACCGGACCCGCGCATGCAATAGTGGAAAATGTCGAGTATGCGGCGGTAGGCATCATAGTTTGTTGCACTTCGTTAGTATGCAGCCCACAACACAAGGCTGCCCAGGTATTACTCCTCCCGATCTGGCCGTTCAACCGGACACTCTTTCCGTTGCTCAAAATTCTGCTAGCAGCTCGTCTCTACCTTCTTCTACCTCTCTTGCTGCCCAAGGTCTTCACTCTGATGTCGTGCTTCTGGCTACAGCCGTGGTTCTCGTGAAGAATTGGTCTGGCGTTTTAGTTCCTTGTCGTGCCATCTTAGATTCAGGATCGCAGTTGCATCTCGTCACATCGAGGTTCGCCCAGCAGCTTCAGCTTAGGAGAACTCAATCGTCTGCACTTGTGTCTGGGCTGGGCGATACCAGCGTTTCTACTGAGGGATCCACCATAAGCATTTGTATGCATTCTCGCACCTCTGCTTACACAGCTACGCTTACTGCTCTCATCGCCCCCACGATTACCGATTCTCAACCAAGTATGGCAGTAAATGTATCCGATTGGCGTATTCCATCTAACATTCAGCTCGCTGATCCTGCATTTTTCAATCCTCAACGGGTTGATCTTCTCATTGGTGCGAGCGTTTTTTATGATCTCCTCTGCGTAGGGCAAATCAAACTCACCGATGGACTGCCTCTTCTGCAGAAGACCCGGCTTGGGTGGATCGTATCTGGTGGTGGACAGAAGGTATCAAGCTCGGCGCTTTTGGCCACGCACAATTGTCCAGATTCGATAGCTGAGATGGAAGCAAGGTTGGATAAAACTCTTCGTATGTTTTGGGAAGTCGAGAATTGTGTGGAGGTTGGGTTGAATACCAAAGAAGAAGACGATTGTGAAGCACATTTCGTAAGCCACCTTTCACGGTTGCCATCCGGGGAGTATGCAGTTCGTCTGCCGCTAAACAACAATATTGATCGTTTAGGAGAATCTTATGCTCAGGCTTATCGACGGTTCATCAGTCTGGAGCGAAAACTGGAGCGTAATCCTACACTAAAGGAGCGGTATTCCGCCTTTATGAGGGAGTACATTGATTTGCATCATATGCACCAAGTCAACCCTGATTCCCGTAGCCTCTGCAAATATTTCTTGCCTCATCACTGTGTCCTAAAGGAGGACAGTACGACGACAAAACTCCATGTCGTTTTCAATGGATCCGCAGCTACATCAACTGGATATTCTCTAAATGATGTGATGATGACAGGCCCTGTTATTCAGCCTGCATTGTTCAACATATTGATTCGCTTTCGAACATATCCAGTCGCTCTCACTGGGGACATTTGTAAAATGTACCGCTGCGTACGAGTGTCCCCACCCGACAATTTGTATCAGTGCATCCTATGGCGAGATTCCATCGAGTCCGAGGTTCAAGTCTACACATTAGACACCGTCACATACGGGACGAGGGCTGCATCATTTTTAGCGGTCCGCGCAATGCACCAGCTGGTCATCGACGAGGGTGAATCCTACCCTCTTGGCTCAGCTGCTCTGCGGCAGGAGTTTTACGTGGATGACCTTATTTCGGGCGGTAATTCGGTCGCACAGGTCATGGAAAAGATGCACCAAACATCAGCTTTACTGTCCCGTGGTAACTTTAGACTTAGGAAATGGTGCTCCAGTCACCAGGAAGTACTTGAGGGAACCCCTGAAGATGACATAGAGAAGTTCCTAAAGTTTAATGATGGAAGCGACATAGCCAAAACTCTCGGCTTAGCGTGGGACCCTGCTTCGGATCAGCTGCTTTTTGCCTTGTCCGCACTGGACACAACCTCAAAGCCATCAAAGCGGTCGGTTCTATCTACGATTGCGCGGTTCTACGACCCTCTTGGATTGATAAATCCAGTCATTGTCAGGTGCAAAATCTTCCTTCAGCAGCTTTGGAGAGAAAATTTGGATTGGGATGAAAGCCTACCCTCAGCATTGCATTCAACTTGGATGGACTTGAGAAATAGTTTGGCAAGCATTTCTCGGATCTCATTTCCTCGCTTGGTTCTTCGTTCTAGTGTGGCTACAGAAGTTCACGGATTCTGTGATGCCAGCTTAGAAGCATATGGCGCTTGCGTGTATGTCGTGTCCAGGGAAGCCCAGTCTTCGAGCCACGTTTTGTGCTCAAAGTCGCGAGTGGCTCCGCTAAAGACTATATCGATTCCTAAGCTGGAATTAAGTGGAGCCCATTTTATTGGACGTTGACATGCAATGACTGCATCTAACAAGAGGCGATGCAATTACTGCACCGTCAAGTGGCCCGTGTGACACCAGCAGAAGGCTGTTACGCGCGGATCCCAGGCAAAACGCAGCCCTCCTCCCGCCCAACCGACCGAGGGGCGCTGCCGCATGACGCGCGGTGCGTAGCCGAACCAAACGTGAGCATGCAAGAAAGATAGATATTAGACTAACCTTCGAGGAAAATTAGCACTAAACTTATTAAGAAATTAAGCATGCAATAAAATACAAAATACAAATACCACTACAATTACTAATTACTAGAGAGGTGTGTAAGGATTAGTAATTTAATAAGAGGAAGAGAATTAGTGGAGGATATAATATGGTAGAGGGAATTATAGTCCGAGCATAAGACCCTAAACGGTTCATGCAAGGAATAATTCGATCTACAAAGTGGAAGGAACAACGGTATAAAGTTTCTAGTCAGTCTAATAGGAATCGTGAAGTTTATGCGGCTCAACAGATCAGGGCTGTCTATGTCACCCCTGATCAAGTTGTGCATAAATATCACACCAAGCATTTTTCTACGGTTAACTAAGGATGGGAGGTTTACTAATAATAGTCTACTAGAGTAAGATGGGAGTCTTACACCCGCATCCCAGTTAAGGCCCCGCAGAGCAAAGAGTAAAAAGTTTTTCTGTACTGATTCTATACGGTCCTGGTGTACTTTGTACTGAGGGCACCATACACAGGAGCCGTATTCTAAGATCGGACGAACAAGCGAGGTATAGAGAGTCTTTGTTATATAGGGGTCGTCAAATTCCTTTGACCACCTCTTTATAAACCCAAGCACGCCCATGGCCTTATTTACCATGGTAGAAATGTGTTCGGAAAACTTTAACTTGGGATCTAACATAACACCCAGATCATCCACCAGGGTAATTCTCTCAAGAGAACCCCCAAATAGGGTGTAGGGAGCCAACAAAGGGTTAGAACGATAAAATGTCATAACTTTGCATTTCGAGGCATTAAGGTGTAACAAGTTTGCACAACACCATGACTGAAAGCTATTGAGATCGGATTGCAAGCGAGAATGAAATGAAATGTCCTTGTACTGGACACAGAGTTTAACATCATCCGCATACATAAGTACTCGAGAGTATGTTATTACTGAAGGCAAGTCATTAATAAAGAGTGTGAAGAGTAAGGGGCCTAGATGGCTGCCCTGTGGTACTCCCGAAGAAACCTTTACTGGTAAAGAGAGGGAGTTTTTGAAGAGGACTCTTTGAGACCTAGAACAAAGATAGCTAGAAATCCATCTCAGGAGGTTGGGCGGAAACCCTAAAAGGTCAAGTTTATGTGCTAAAAGGGAATGGTTTACAGAGTCGAATGCTTTACTAAAGTCGGTGTAAATAACATCCATTTGCTTGCGAAAATCATGCAGAATGTAAAGGACATGGGAATCTTTACAGGTCGGTTCTATTGCTGGTCGGATTCGTCAACAGCATTATCTTGGATTAGGGACGAGCCAGCTAAATTTCAAGTTTTCGTGGCAAATCGAGTGGCATCAATTCAGGAGTTGACGGCAGACATGGAATGGCGCTATGTTCCCACATCTTTAAATCCTGCTGATATTCTCTCGAGAGGCTCGCTTCCCAACCATCTTATCCAGTCAGAGCTATGGTTTCACGGCCCATCCTTTTTGCTATGCTCCAAGGATAAGTGGCCTGTATCTCCTACTAACAACATAGCAACTTTGGAGCTTCGCAAGAGAGGATTGCTAATCACGTCTCCACATGCCGATCTCACGTCCGGATGCAAATTTGCGAATTCATTCTTTCGCATGCAGCGCACATTCGCCTACATGCATAAATTTATACATCGTCTTAGGCATCCAGGACTCACCGTTTCTGATATTCGGCAAGGAACGCATCTTCTAATTCGACACATTCAGCTGGCGCAATGGTCAAGTCATGAAATCCAGTTCTATTAGTTCGCTCAACCCGTTCATCGATCATTCTGGACTACTTAGAGTTGGAGGTCGTCTTGGCAACTCATCGCTAGGATTTGATGCTCAGCACCCGCTCATTCTGCCAAAGGGACATTCCATTACCTTTGCGCTGATAAGATATTACCATGAAAGAAACCTCCATGCCGGACCTCGCGCCTTGCTATCCAAAATTCGGCTGGAATATTGGCCCATTGGAGGTGTTAAGGCAGTGTCAAGGGTCGTCAGCAGATGTGTGAGATGCTTCAGGACTAGGCCGCGCATGGTCGAACACATCATGGGAGACCTACCTAAGGAACGTTTGGAAGGATCTCGAGCTTTTGAAGTCACTGGAGTAGATTACTGTGGACCTTTTTTCTACCGATCAGAAATCCGCACAAGGCCTCCGATCAAGTGCTACATTAGCGTATTCATCTGCTTCACTTCCAAGGCTATACACATGGAGCTCGTAAAGGATTTGACCACTGCATCGTTTCTAGGCGCACTAAAGCGTTTTACTTCCACTCGAGGAAGGCCAAGTCAAATTTGGTCGGACAATGCGACAAACTTCGTTGGCGCCAAGAACGAGCTTCTGGAGCTAAAGAAGCTCTGTCTGAGCGAACCGCATATGAAGGAGGTCCACGAATCCTGCTTGGCTGACTCGATCGACTGGCGTTTCATTCCACCTCGCTCTCCGCATTTTGGCGGGTTGTGGGAAGCGGCCGTGAAGACCGCAAAATATCACCTGTACCGCTCAGTTGGACCATCTGTGCTTAGCTTCGACGAGCTGCGCACTCTGATCTGTCAGATCACTGCAATTGTTAACTCTCGCCCTTTGCTCTCGCTTTCAGAAAATCCTGATGATTTAGACGTTTTGACTCCTGCTCATCTGCTTTTAGGCGGCCCCCATGAGCAAATCCTCGAGCCTGACCTAACGAAGCTGAACTACAATCTTCTGGATGGCTGGCAGCGGGTCACCCAACTACAGCAAATATTTTGGAGCCGTTGGCGCGAAGAGTATCTCACTCTTTTGCAAGAGCGCGCGAAGTGGCGCACCCCCGCGCAAAACATCTGCAAGAACGACCTCGTTCTGGTGAAGGACGAAAATCTTCCTCCAATGCGTTGGCCACTGGCTAGAGTGGTCGATGTCGTTTTCGGCAAGGACGGAGTGTGTCGCGTCGCTGACCTGAAGACATCCTCAGGAAACATCAGGAGGGCCGTCACTCGGCTATGTTTGCTGCCCCTTAAGGAATCTGTTGAGAGACTAGCTCCCAACGGGGGGAGTATGTTCGGGCCAGCCGCTGAAGAATAACCGTAACTTTAAAAAAACAACATATGTTGTAAAGCATTGACTTTCTGCAGAGCTGCTGCGCTCTCCCGCTAAAGGGGCTCTCTGCCGCCGCCACTTCGGCAACTACTTTGATCTGCTGCCGCCACTTCGGCAGTCACTTTGATCTAACGACGTCGTCTATAGTTTTAGTTCTATGCTAACCCCTCTGCGCATTGGTTGCATATCGATCTCGCATAAAGTTCATCTGGCAATAGCAAGCAATCGGCTTCCGCTAAGCCACCAAGATTAAATACGAATTATAAAGTTTAACCCAAAATCTCTTTTTATTTTGAAATACATAGGTGCCAAAAAAGCTTGGCATCTCAAACAGTGTTTTTAGTTATATTTATGCAATTACTAATAAAATGCATGCAATCAAGCTCTACTATATGTATATCATACGTCTGTGCTCAGCCTTAAATTTTCTGCTCAAATACCTCTGATTCCTCTTTTGGATCTTTGAATCCAACTGCTACGTTCCTGTCTTTATCGCAGGGCATCCCTCGGCGGTAGCAGAAATTTGCACAAAAATTATTGTTGGCGCCACCGACGCGATGATATTTTACAAATTGATTGCCGATTGCACACACACACGACGCGGGCAACGAATATGTTTGCATATGTATACTGCAATTTCTTGTGTCACTGTCACTTATTGTTGTTGCCTATAATTAACTTTACAGTCCACCCGGGGGCGCCATGAAAAATTAGAAGAGTTTTTCTAATAAATTACCGAAAACTTTGGGTGGCTGTAATTTAAATTATTTATTTGGCGGGGCGAAAAAATTGATACGCTCGATCTAATTCAAGGTTGGCGAACAACTATATTTTCTTCACAATTCAAATCTCTTACTCTAGCTAACCTACGGTGGCAAAGCGGGGCGAATTCGCCAAGAGCGAGAGAGCGAGCTTTTATTGCGCTCCCGCTTTGCCCTAGCCTAACTTACACTAGACTTCATAATTCAGATCAATAACTAATAATTGTGGCCATGGATGGAAGGTCACGCAACAATGACAAACTGCCACTTTGGACGGACTGTGAAAAGTTGCTTAATCGCAGACATCAGCATCTTTCGGCTGAAAATTCGGACAAACCAAAGCAGGAGCAGAAAGCTGTGCCAAGCAAGCCGCATAATCGGAGCTCATTCGCGTGTTCCACCGCGAATACCAAAAACCAACAATGCAGCTACTGCAATGCGAAAGGCCATTTGTTGACAGATTGCAGTCCATTTGGTCGGCTGGCAGTAATGCAAATGTTCGAATTCGCAAAAACTGCATCCTTGTGCATCAATTGTCTGCAGCCAGGCCACTCTGTAGTACGATGCAAAGCTAAGAAGTGTCGAGTGTGTGGCTGCTCACACCATACCTTATTGCATAGGTACACAGTGGCGAATAAAAGTCTAGCGTTACCATCACCCCCAGAGAATTCTTCTCCTCCTCCCAATCAGAATCAACCTTCCACTTCGCATGCTCTCCATGCGACAGCTATGGATAGAGTTATTCTGGCTACGTCGATCGTAAGCGTCCGAACAAATAATTGTGAACATGTTTTGGACCGAGCTCTGCTTGACTCGGGGTCTCAAACCAATTTTATAACTGAGGACTTAGCACAGCGCTTACAGATCCGTAGGGAGGAGTCGTGTATCAACTTGCTTGGTATTGGTGAATCCAATTCACAAGTCAAGAAAAAGATACACACGGTGGTGAAGTCGCGAATTACTGGTAGTGAGTTTTCGGTTGATTTCTGAATTCTAAGGTCCATTTCGGGATATCACAAACACTGATCAAACACTTAACGTGAGTGACTGGAAAATCCCGAAGAACTTACCACTTGCAGACCCATATTTCTTCAAGCCACAGAAGATAGATATGTTGATAGGTGCAGAAACATTTTTCGAACTTTTATCTGTTGGTCAGATTCGACAAGGTCCTGACTATCCAACTCTGCAGAAAACGCTTCTCGGCTGGATTGTGTCGGGCAGATACACTCCAAAGGTGACTGCCACCCAAGAAGCTAGGAATTGTTTGAGTTGTCGAGAAGAGTCAGTGATCCACATCGACAATACATTACAAAAGTTTTGGTCACTGGAAGAATTGCCGTCTTCTAAAAAGTCTTTATCTCCTGAACACAAGTTATGTGAAAAGCATTATAGAAGGACTACTCAGGTCGTACCTTCAGGTCGGTTTGAAGTAAGACTGCCGTTCAAATCAGATCCCAGTATCTTAGGCAACTCCTTTGAAGTGGCTAAACGGCGGTTTTTATCGCTTTTATAGCTTATCGCCCCAAAGCACGTCGACCAAGCTCCGCGTTGTTTTCGATGCGTCTTGTAAAACGTCCTCTCAGGTGGCCTTGAACGACATATTGATGCTCGGTCCTACGATACAGGATGAGCTGTATTCGACATTGCTCCGATTCAGACTACACAGGTACGCCTTGACAGCCGATGTCAAGAAGATGTATCGCCAAGTCTGGGTCGCTGATGCGGATAGACAATTCCAGCTCATAGTGTGGAGAAGAGACCCGTCTGAGTCCTTGAGAATATACCAGCTCAACACCGTAACATATGGGACTGGACCAGCCCCATTTTTGGCTATTCGGTGTTTAAAGAGGTTGAGTGAGTCTGCAAAACTCTCATTCCCTTAAGCTGCTGAAGTTATTGACTCCGACTTCTATGTCGATGACATGTTGACTGGTGCTGGTTGCGTAGAGGAGTTAAAGACAATTAAGTCTGATGTGGCTCAGGTTCTTCAAACCGCTGGGTTTAAATTGACTAAATGGTTTTCGAACTCACCTGAGGTCACCGCATCCGAGAGCACAGTTAAACCGATAACGATCTCGGACTCAGAGTCAACTAAGGCGTTAGGAATATCGTGGCTGCCACACGAAGACGTCTTTAAGTTCCAAATTGACACATCAGTTATGGGTCTCCGAGCGACAAAACGGAACATATTATCGGTGACATCAAAGCTGTTTGACCCCCTTGGCTTGTTAAGTCCTTTAGTAATTAAGGGAAAGATCCTACTGCAGGAGCTTTGGCTTAACAAGCTAGATTGGGATGAGTCAATTCCAAAGAACTTGGAAACAGCATGGAACTTATTAAAAGAATCCTTGGGTCAGTTGGAGAAGATTACAATACCTCGATTTGCCAAGTACATGCCTTTGCCGACGCATCCATGAGAGCTTATGGAGCCTGCGTCTATATCCGTAGAAAGACTGCAGAAGGTTTCAAGGTCTCTTGGTTGACTGCAAAGTCGAAAGTAGCGCCACTCAAGACGAAAACGCTCCCAAGGCTTGAGTTATGTGCCGCTCACCTTCTAGAAAATGATATTCTGGTCAGATTCAGAAGTTACTCTTCATTGGATCAGATCCCAACCTTCGTCGTTGTCAACATTCGTTGCGAACCGAGTAGCGGAGATTCAAGAGTGGTCAAGTGAAGCTACGTGGCGGCATGTGCTAACAAAACAGAACCCAGCAGACATAGTTTCGAGAGGTTGTGACGTAGAGGAAATCGTGCAGTCGATCTGGTTTGGTGGACCAGAGTTCTTAAAGTTTGAAGAAGAGAGCTGGCCCAGAAATCCACACTTCGAACTTTCCGAAGAAGAGATACAGATGGAAAGTCGGAAGAAATCGGTCGGACTGACCGTCGCGGCCAAGCCAAATTACTTAGTGGATGTAATCGAGGGATACTCGTCACACCTCAAACTGCTAAGAGTGTTCGTTTTCGTGTTCCGCTTCATCCGAAAATGCAAAGACAAAAGTCTCAACTTTGGAAAAATTCCGTCATCCGTAGAATACGACGAGGCGTTTCTAAAAATAGTCGAAATAACACAGAAAAATGAGTCTCAAGAAGATATTGAAAGGGTTCGTAAAGGCACCAAGTTAGGCCCCAGTCTTCAGCGCTTGAATCCCTTCATCCATGAAGAGGCTGGGACATGGTGCTCTTTTTCATTGTTGCGAGTTGGGGGCCGACTAGTTAACGCTCAAATGCCATATAATGCCAAGTTTCCCTTTTTATTGACAAAACGCTCGCAGTTTGTGCAGACATACGTTCGTTATCTGCATCAAACGAATTTTCATGCCGGCCCACGAGCACTCGTCAGTATCCTTAGACAGCGCATTTGGATAGTGAATGCTCAGGCGGTCTGCAGGGCGACAGTTAGGTCGTGTATTCGTTGCTTTAAATGCAAGCCGCTACTCCAGACCCAAATGATGGGCAACTTACCCGCAGACCGGCTCCGTGCTCTCCGCCCATTTTCAGTATGTGGCGTTGATTTTTGTGGCCCAGTCTATACGACTCTGAAAATTCGTGGAAGGCCCCCTTATAAGTCCTACATAGCGTTATTTGTCTGTTTTGCGTCCAAGGCGGTTCATTTAGAAATTGTCTCCGATTTGACGACTAATTCCTTCTTGTTGGCATTCCAAAGGTTCGTCGGTCGTCGAGGATGTCCGCAACGCGTGAACTGCGACAACGCGACAAATTTCGCCACAGCAAGTCGCCACTTCAGCGAACTGCGGAGGAAGATAGAGGCGGAAGCGGACGCGATACGCGAATTTGCGTCAAGAAGCGGGTGCGAGTTTGCCTTCATACCGCCTCGAGCACCGCACATGGGCGGACTTTGGGAGGCCGGTGTGAAGTCTGCCAAGGGCCTACTCCTACGGGCAGTCGGAAGCGCTCTCCTCATAGTAGAGGAGCTGGAGACCGTGCTGGTCGGGATCGAGGCGGTACTCAACTCGCGCCCGCTAGGACCCCTAAGCCCAGACCCAAGCGACGGAGACGCGCTGACTCCCGGGCACCTGCTGACAGGCGGGCCGATCATCGCACCCCCAGCACCCAGGACTCCGGACCAGGAGGGTCAGAGCTGCTTAAAGTGATGGCGGCTTGTCTCGTCAGCCAGGCAAATGTTCTGGCAGAGATGGTCCCGGGAGTATGTGCTGGGATTGCAAATAAGATGCAAGTGGCACCAGGAGGAGCCAAACATAAAGGAAGGCGACCTCGTAATCGTCGCCGAGGACAACCTGCCCCCTCAACAGTGGCTCCTCGGAAGGGTGGTCGGAACAACCGCCGGGCAGGACGGAAGGGTCAGAGTGGTCGACCTAAGGACGAGCAGCGGAGCCACGTTCAGGAGGCCAATCCACAAGTGAGCGCTTCTGCCACTGGTTTGAAGCCTTCCAGGCCTTCAACGGGGCCGGTGTAGCGCCATTTGGCTAGGGCAAAGCGGGAGCGCAATAAAAGCTCGCTCTTGGCGAATTCGCTCCGCTTTGCCACCGTAGGTAAGGTAGGCACAGAAGAAATTGTTTTAATATATGAAGGAAGTCGAGAAAAATCTATGAAACCGAACGCACGCACTCCTTTTTTTCGTCGTTCTAAAATACAAATTTGCAGTCACCCAAGTTGTTTCGGTATCTTTTATTTAGAAAAACTATTCTAAATTTTCACTGGCCTTCCTTCGCCAATATTGAGTGACTTTGGAGTTTGATGATGATCAGGTTTGAATTGGATATTCTACAGTGCTCAGATGTTGATAAGCACCCTGCTTGGATTGTAAAGCCGCTGATTTGTTGTTGTTCGCAGGTTCCACGGAAAACCCACTTGTTGACGGAGCGTGTCACTTGCACGTCTGTTCTTCTCGAGTCAAGTTTACTTACTGCTTGTCTTATTTTGTCTTGTTTGTTACTTTGGCTTGTCTTATTGTTACTTGTCTTATTTATAATGGCTTTGACATGGTGGTTAAGGCTAAGTTTCCTATCGAGCGTAACCCCAAGATACATTTGTTTGAATTTGTTAGGAATTCTTTGTTCATTTAACTTAGGCGTACTTTCTTGGTGTGTTTTGCTAAGTTTGTTCAATGTGAAAAATACGTGGGCTGTTTTCTTTTCGTTAATGCCCATTTCCCATTTTTTAGCCCAAACACTGAACTTATTTAGGTATTGTTCGTTCATTTTTACCGCAGTCAAGGGGAAGTCCGCTCTGCTCATGATAATTGTGTCATCTGCATACGTAGCTAACATCCTGTTTTTTTCCCTCAGCACCGGTATCGAAGTGAATGATATCCATTCAAGCAGTTTGGTACCTAAATTGCTGCCCTGAGGAACCCCGGCTTTTATTTTTCCAATTCTCGATGTAATACCATTGTTGGTAATTACTTCGAAGGTCCTTTCATTTGGGTAGCTTTCTAGTAGCTTGAAGGCCTGAAGAGACACCAGTTTTGAAAGCTTATATAGCAAACCGGTGTGCCATACTCTATCAAACGCTTCAGATATATCTATAAAACGAGGGGGAACGTTGTGAGTTGCTGCGGACACCGCAACTCTACAGTTATACCCGATACTAAGTCAGTATGGCTCTCCTGTGCGAGAGACACAGAAAATCAGTCTGAGCGTGACGTCGGGCGCTGCGTAGCCAATGCAAATTGATTTGTTCCTTTTGGCCTCAGATTTTCGTCCTTTGCGGGGGCGGAAGGGGGGGTGTCGAAATTTTGACACGAAACGGTCAAGGTCCGATATCACAGGAGTGTGGATACCAAATTTGGTTGCTCTAGCTCTTATGGGTTCTGAGATCCTTGAACTCATATTTTGCAACTGGCAAAACCGACCATGAAACCTTTGTGTTAGAGTGAGACAGAGCGAGAAAGAGTGAAATTGTTTTCGTGATTCTGACTGTAATAATTATACGATCTGGTTCAGATTTTGCACTCTAGAAGATATAGTCATCTTCTACGATTATGCGTTTTTAGTTTTCTCGTATCGTCGAAATTGTGGATGCCACAGATTTTCGCCCTTTGTGGGGGCGGAAGTGGGCGGGGCAAAGTTTTGAAATATTTTTGGAGCAGTGACATATCACAGAAGTCTGGATCCAAAACATCGTTGCTCTAGCTCTTATAGTCTTTGAGCATTAGGCGCTGAAGGGGACGGACAGACGGACGGACGGACAGACGGACAGACGGACGGACGGACAGACAGACATGGCTCAATCGACTCGGCTATTGATGCTGATCAAGAATATATATACTTTATGGGGTCGGAAACGATTCCTTCTGGACGTTACACACATACACTTTTACCACAAATCTAATATACCCCAATACTCATTTTGAGTATCGGGTATAAACAGCTGAGCAGTATTGTTTTTCTTCGTAGGCCCCCATAATTAATTGCGTTACTCTTGCTAGCTGTTGTTCAGTGGCATGTTCTTTTCGAAACCCAAATTGATGTGTGGGAAGGGCTCTAGAGAAATCCAAATCAAATAATCGTTTGATAAAGAGTTTTTCAAAGGTTTTAGCCAATCCCGAAATGAGACTGATTGGGCGATAGGATGTTACCGACTGAGCAGGCTTATTTGGCTTCAGAAGTAATGTGATTGTGGCGTGTTTCCAAGCTTGCGGGAAGTGTCCCAATCTCAACATTGAGTTGAAGATCAGGAGGATGTATAGTAGGGCTTTCTTTGGGAGAGCCTTGATTAACACATTGTCTATTCTGTCTTTGCCTGGGGATTTATTCAAAATCAAGTTTTTAATTTCGGCTGTCAGTTCTGGGAGTGTAAATGGTCTGAGAGGACGTGTTTGTGTCTTTGTTGCTGCATCCGTCAGCTTCTGTTTCTCAATGTCGAGGTCTTTTTGTGTCGTCTCGCGTTCCTTTTCTGAGCTTGTATGTCTGGGTTTGAATCGTTCTTCAAAGTGAGAGACAAATACTTCGGCTTTCTCTTCGTTACTCTTGGTCCATACGGGTCGTTGGTTAGAGTTCCCCGTCTGCGTGCAAATGGGCAAGTTTGGTTGTGGCTGTCTCTTGATTGTATTTGTTATTTTCCAGAGCTTTGCCATTTTGTATCTGTCTTGCGTGTTTATACCTTCTAGTCTAGTTTGTAGCGTTCTTTGTCCATCCTTCGTTGTCTGTTTGAATTCCCAGGTCTGTGTCCTTGATTGGAGTTTACATTTTTAGTGGCTAGTTTTACCGCGTCTTGTAGGTTTGTAGTCAGTATATTTACTGCGTCGTCAATATCCAGTCCCGAGTGAATTTCCGTGTTTAAGTTTATGGTCTGTTCCAAGTGCTCTTTTACTCTGTTAATATTTGACTTCTTTGTAATTATTCGTCTGCCTATAGAACTTTGGGTGAATGTGTCGGCCCCATTTATACACATTTCGATGGTTATTGGCAGGTGATCGGAGTCCAAACTGCTGCATGATTGGATTTTCATCCTATTTACTGTAATACCCCCACAAACTGCATAGTCGATGGCTGAGGGTCTTTTTCTGCTGTCGTATGGATAGTGGGTGGCACCTCCTGTGGCCAGGATGTTGTATCTGGCTCCAGAGCTCACAGCTTGCATCAGGGCACGTCCTCTCCTACAGGATCTGGGGTTCCCCCACCATGGATGCTTAGCATTCCAATCTCCGCAGCAAATGAACCCGGAGGTTCCCCCCAATATGTTGTCAAAATGCAGGAGTAGTGATCTGAAATGATTCTCAGTCCAATTGAAGTTAGGTGGGCAGTACGTCGGTGCAACCACTATCATGTTTCTCCTCTTGTTGTTTGTTGGGATTATTACAATTGGGGTACATTGAAGGAAATCGGTGCTCATGGGTTTCAGTGCAGCATGTCTAACATTGTCTCTGTCTCTCTCTAACACACAGGTTTCATGGTCGGTTTTGCCAATTGCAAAATATGAGTTCAAGGATCTCAGAACCCAGAAGAGCTAGAGCAACCAAAATTGGTATTCACACTCCTGTGATATCGGACCTTGACCGTTTTGTGTCAAAATTTCGACACACCCCCTTCCGCCCCCGCAAAGGACGAAAATCTGGGGCATCCACAATATTGCAGATTCGAGAAAACTAAAAACGCAGAATCATAGATAATGACCATATCTATCAGATTTCTGAATCTGGATCAGATCGGATCATTGTTGTAGCCAAAAGCAAGAAATCAATTTGCAGTGGCTACGCAGCGCCCGACGTCACGCTCAGACTGATTTTCTGTCTCTCTCGCACTCTTTGTCGTGTCGTTTAATATTAGCGGCGTCTGACGGAGGAGAGCCATACTGACTTAGTATCGGGTATAACTGTAGAGTTGCGGTGTCCGCAGCAACTCACAACGTTCCCCCTCGTTTTTATACCCGATACTCAAAATGAGTATTGGGGTATATTAGATTTGTGGTAAAAGTGGATGTGTGTAACGTCCAGAAGGAATCGTTTCCGACCCCATAAAGTATATATATTCTTGATCAGCATCAATAGCCGAGTCGATTGAGCCATGTCTGTCTGTCCGTCCGTCCGTCTGTCCGTCTGTCCGTCCCCTTCAGCGCCTAATGCTCAAAGACTATAAGAGCTAGAGCAACGATGTTTTGGATCCAGACTTCTGTGATATGTGACTGCTACAAAAATATTTCAAAACTATTAAGGCTAGAGTAACCAAATTTGGTACACACACTCCTTTAAGATGTCACTATAAAACGTATATCTCAAAATTTCGCCCCACCCCCATCCGCCCCCACAAAGGACGAAAATCTGTTGTATCCACAATATTGCACATTCGAGAAAACTAAAAACGCAGAATCATAGAGAATGACCATATCTATCCGGTTGCTGCATCCGAGTGGCACTGGTCCGGCCACCCAACTGCATTGTCGTTGTGTTGGCATTGACATCGAAATATAATGAGAAAGATTTGTGTTATTGGCCGCATCCAAGTGGCGATACAGGATACGTTGTCAATTGTGCTTTTGTTGGCCGCATCCGAGTGGCTGCTGGTCCGGCCACCCACGTTGCATCTGTCTGGATGATTGGCTGCTGCAACCGAGTGGCACTGGTCTGGCCACCCGATGCAATGTCAATGATGTTGGAGTTGGCGTCGATGTGTGATGTCAATGATCCGAGTTATTGGCCGAGTGGCTGGTGGTCCGGCCACCAGGATGCGTTGTCAGTTGGATTGGCCTGGCCTCCTCGGCCACGTTCATCGTTGGTTTTTAATGGCGTTTTGAGTGGCTGCTGGTCCGGCCACCCAGATGAGGAGGTGTTCGTTTTGGCTTTGATTTTAATTTGTGTTTATTTGCAGGTACTGTTGGCGTTTGGATGTTATTTGTGGCGACCCTTGTCTGATTTGTGTTGGCGTAAAAACAGCAGATGAGTATTTTGTGTGTGTTTGGCAGTCTGCTTCTCCCTCCTGTTTCTTCTTTTGCAGGATTTGATGGCGTCCGGCGGCTCAACACCGGGCCACCCCCCCTTACATAATGGCATGAGAGACGGGTGCGACCCAGTGGAGCGGCAACAGGCGCCAGAATCTGCGTCGTCGTTGGAATGGCTGCTGTCTGTTTGGAGTGGCGTGACGTCTCGGCCATGGTCAGTCGGCAGAGTTATCGAAGGAGGCCTCCTTTTCCGCCCCTTTGGCAGGAAATTGTTGATGTTGATGGCGAGGCAGCTTCTTCATGGTCAGCTCTGTCTGTGTATTGGCAGGTACGTGTCATTTTTGTGTGTTTTGGCAGTTTTTCGTGTTGGCGTGTATTGACTGTTTTTCTTTGTATTTTAGTGGCTGTCTCTGGATCGACGATTGGGCACATCAATAGACGCCGCCCGTTCGCATGCTTTCGCGTGCGCTGGCGATTTGTGCCCTCCATATTTCGCCCTGGCCATCCAGCGCCTCGAATGGATCGTGATCGGTCCATTCGTCGTCATCGTCATCGTCTAATTCAGACGCGTCGCAGTCCACGTCGGACTCTGAATCCGATATGTTGGTTGCTGTTGGTTGGAGCGGGGGCATGGCTTTTGTGCCCTTGCCATTTGCTGCAGTAAATTTGGTGAGTTGCTCTGCCATCTGGTCGATCCTCCTTTCCAACTCTATTATCTGCTGTACGTATAATTGCAGATTTTGAGCGCAGCTGCCCTCGCACTGAGCTGCTGGCTGCTGCTGCTGCTGGTGTTGGCGTGGCATCGGAGCATCATTCGCGATCGGCTGCATCGGCTGGACCCTCTGGTGTTGGCGCCCCCTGGTCGATGGCTGGGGATGATGGTCGCTATACCGATGCTGCCGATCCGGTTGGTGTTGGCGTTGCTGCTGTGGATTATGAAGTGGCTGTGGATGTGGCTGCTGCTGGCGACGTTGGATTAGCTGCTGTCGCTGTTGGATTGGCTGTGGTTGCGACGCTCCTCCTCCCTGGCGACCCTGTGGGCCACAAGCCGCTGCCTGGCTGCCTTAAAGGATGGGCAGCCCTTGTAGGCGCTGATGTGCTGGCCCTGGCAGTTGGCGCATTTCGGAGCGGCACTCCTCGGCTTGCTGCACTCCGTCGTCAGGTGCCCACCCGCGCATTTCATGCAATCTGCAGCGCGTCTACAATATGCGTGGGTGTGGCCAAACACCTGGCAACGATGGCAGTGGGCAGGGTCACGGGACACTCCATGTCTCTCAACCGTGACGGGCCTCCCACCCAGGCGTCGCAGCTTCAACATATCGAATTGGCCACGGTCCGGTTTGGGAGCAATCTCAGCCTCGAAGAGGTTGAATTGGCGGCTGCGATCGAATCGATCGGTGATCACCCTTACAAACCGAACCGTGAACCCCTCGTTCAGCATACTGCTGCGAATCCAATCCGGCAGCGTGGAGTGGGAGAGTCCTCGGATGAGGATCCTCAAGCCACGTTCCTGGCTGGGCTGATGCCCGAATTCGCCGTGCCGGATGTCATTGTCGGTGGTAGTGGCAGGGGTGTTTGTAATGGGGATGGCGGTGGTGGTGTTGGTGTTGGTATTGGCAGGTGTATTTGTAATTGTATTTATATTGGCGTCATTATTTTTATTGCTTTTGTCGATATTGTCTGTGTGAATGGCTGGTGATTGTCTATGTATTGGCTGTTTTTGATGTTGGTCTGGCTATTAGCATTTACAGTAGTGGCAGGGGCAGGGGCAGGGGCATGTGTTGGCTGTGTAGATTGTGGCAGGGTGGCAGGATCGGCAACTGTGTTGGTGTTGGCTGACTTTGGCGGACCCGTCGTCTGGCCTGCTTCCTCTCACCCTCCGCATCGTCGCTCTCACTGACGTCGCACTGACTGACATGGCGTCGCTTTGGGGTTGCTGGTGTTGGTGGGATTGGTGGTATTCGTGGTATTCGTGGTTGTCGTTGTGTAGTTGCTGGTTGTCGTGGTATTGGAGTTGGCTGGACACTGGCACGGATCGACCCGCCGCTCGAGCTCGAACCAAGTTCGATTCGCAACGGGTTCGATCCGGTCGTGTGTGTGTGGCGGCCCGTTGGCCGTTCTGGCGCTCCGCTCTTGCGCGTCGGTTTGCTGGCTCTCCTCTGTCTTCTCCCTCTCCCGTTACTCCCGAACTGTGTTGTGTGTCCGAGAGCGTGAGAGGCGGGAAAAGTGGCAGTGAGAGCGGCGTCTTCTCGGCATTTCCCTTTTTGGTTTGCGCTTGCGTGATGTGGCTCGAGGGGGGAGTGGCTGTGGCCGTGAATATATCGGCTATGGCGATGGCTGGGTACTCACAGTTGGTGGCATTGGCTCGCTGCTCTTGTTGGCTGCAGCCGCCGTCGCTGTGGCGTCGTGCAGAGCATTGGCGTTGACGTTGTTGCTGGCGTCTGCGCCGAGGGCTCTGCTGCTGCTATTGGCGGTGTTGGTGGTTATGGCCGCTGCTGCTGCTGCAAGGGCCCCTCTGCGGGCCGCTCTGCCGCCGTCGTTGTGGCGTCTGCTTGAGCCTCGCGTGGCCATTCCTCTTGTCATTTTTGTTGCTGGTGTAGGTTTTTCCCTTTCGTCAAGTTAATTGCAGTTAAGTTGTTTTTGTGTGTTTGTATTTGGACTTTTATTGGCACTTTCTATCTCTTTACACAGTTTTCTCTCGTTAGTTTGTGTTTTTATAGATTAATGTTATAAATTATTTATTGGGGAGCAGAAAGCTTGTCGGTAGTAGTAGTGGCGGAGGGGGAAAAAGACTTTTGTCATGTCAGCGGGGCACGGCACGGCACGGCACACGACAGACACCACAAAAAGAAAACAGGGCAGCACAGAAAGAAATGAAATGGCGACACGGCAAAGAACAATCAATCAATGTCCGCCAACTCCCACACTCCCACAACAAATACATTGATGCAGACAAGGTAAAAGCGTAAAACCAAAAACAAATAAAAAGAAGAAGGGAACAAAAAAAAAAAAAAAAAAAAAAAAAAGGTGCATACTTCCAGGCGGAACTATTTGTTCTGGTAAGGAGTAAGCGATACCTGCCTACATCTAGGCCAAAATTAGCTAGCACAAGTCTAGATAGGGGAAAGGGCTGAAGGTCGCGGATCCGACTATTTTCCAACCCCCCGCCTAGGCGGTGTCCCGGAAAAAGGGGCTCTGGGGACCGAGAAGGGGCGGTATATCCACCTTCGACCAGAAGCCAAGGGAAACCTGTGGCCAGCGCGGGATCCCCTATCGCCTGACCTGGTAAAGCAAGCGACATGGAGGTAGGAAACCCCTTTGGAAAAAGCGCAGCGATGGCAAGATCGCCCCCTCAGCCAAAAGCCACGCCATTGGCACAGCAGCTGGCCGAATCGCTTAGCAGCCCTACCACGGCACCAAAGTCCCTGGCGGACGCGGTAAGCCAAATAGGGCTGATCTTGAAGGACCTCTCGACCCTGTTCACTGGCCAGAGGCACATCAACCAGCGGATGAGAGACAGCCTAACACAGCTGGTAAACCTGCAGGAGATGGTAGCCGACCTCACCAGCCAAGAAAATGGTAAGGTCCCCGAGCGCAAAGAGGCAGACACGCAGACGTCGCCAATAGCTGCAAGTAGGAACGGCAGAGGGCTCGGCACACTGGAGAGGAGTCAAGCGACACCAAAACGTGCAAGGGAACCAACAGCAGGACAGAGGCAGACACCGCCGAAGAAGTTCAGGCCACGGGAGCGAACGGTCCGCGAACCTGAAACCCAACGGTCCCCAACTGGCAGCAGTTCGGTAGAAACCAGAAAAAAACAGACCACGAAAAAAACGCGACCAGACGCTGTAGTAATAGCGAGCGTAGGAAACATCACTTACGCGGAACTATTAAAATCGGTGAAAGGAGATGCAACGCTGAGCCATGTGAGCGGTGACGTGGAAAGCATCAGGAAGACAGCAAAGGGAGATCTGCTGCTGCGCCTCAAAAAAGCCCCGAGTCACAGCGCGGAGGAGGTTAAATCGGCGGTCGGAAATGCACTAGGGGCCAAGGCAGTGGTACGGGCCCTTACCGAACAAACAAGGCTCGAGTTAATGGATCTAGATGAGATAACAACGAAGGCAGAGATATTGGAAGCACTAAAGCGTGCCACAGGGGTAACCGAAATCCCCGAGGACGCGGTAAGGTCCTTAAGAACCACCAGAAGCGGGATGCAGATAGCCACCCTATCCCTCCAGGCAGTTGCCGCCAACAAACTCGCTGAAATGGGGAAGATAAGGGTCGGCTGGGTGAACTGCCGTATCAAGCAAATAATGTCGCCAAAACGATGCTACAAGTGTTTGGAGTTCGGGCACATCTCGGTAAACTGCACCGGAGAAAAGGACCACAGAGGAGCGTGCTTTAGATGTGGAGGCAGAGACCATGAGGCCAGAAATTGCAGCAAGGACCCACACTGCATACTCTGCGCACAAAAAACGGGTAGCCCCACAGACCATGCCTCGGGAAGTTTTAAGTGCCCAGCGTACCGCGAGGCAGTTAGAAAACTCAAATGTTAAGGAGCATCCAACTGAACCTTTACCATTGCAGGGTGGCCCAAGACCTTCTCACCCAATCCGTTACAGAGCTCAACACGGACCTGGCACTGCTGAGCGAGCCCTACAAGACCGTGAGATCCAACACGTGGGTCATGGATCAATCGGGGAAAGCGGCAATCTGGATGTGCGGCAAACCAGCACAGCACCTGGACGGAGTTAAAAGATCCAAAGGATACGTACGAGGGAGGCTGAAAGACCTATGGGTATACAGCTGTTACCTACCACCCAGCTGGTCACTCGAAGAGTTCAGCGACACAATAGACAAATTGGCAGATGACATCAGAGCACACTCGCCGTCGCTAGTAGCTGGGGACTTCAACGCCTGGGCAACGGAATGGGAGTCAGCAACAACGAATGCCAGGGGCCGTGTCTTAGTGGAGGCTTTTGCCTCCCTGGACATAGTCCTAAAAAACGCTGGTTCCAACCCAACTTTCAGCAGAGCAGGTACCACATCCATCATAGACCTCACCTACATAAGTACTCGACTAGCAGCGAGCACGTTATGGCAGATCAGCGAGCAGTACACCGCGAGCGACCACAACGCTATCCTCTGCAGCATCCAGACCAGAAGAGCCACCCAGAGTATCGCTACGAGGGGGCACTACAAAGAAACCACGCTGAACACACCAGCCTTCAGGGCAGCCCTAGCAGGACTAGCCGAGGTGGAAGGCGAAGGCGATCTAGTGGCACAAGTCATGGGACAACTCGAAAGGGCGTGCAAAGCTAGCATGGAGCGCAGCAAACCATTTAAAGGCCATAGGCCGGTATACTGGTGGAACCAGGCAATCGAGGAGGCCCGCCACGCATGCATAGGCGCCAGAAGAGCATACCACAGATCCCGCGGAACAGCAGACTTCCAGGCTCTCAAGGAAATCTACACCCGAAGAAGGAAGGCACTGAAGAAGGAAATCAAAAATAGTAAACAACGATGCTTCTTAGATCTCTGTGACGAAGCCGAAAACGATCTCTGGGGAAAGGCCTACAAGGTGGTCATGAAGAAGACCGGCGCATTCAAGCACGCGGCACCAACAGGAGCGGATAAAATGGAGGCAATCGTCAAGCACCTATTCCCAGCGCAGGACACGCAGATAGACAGGATCACGAGTACGGGACACCAAGTACCCCCAGTGACCCCGCAAGAGTTGGCAAAACTAGTAAAGAGAGTGCCAAACTGCAAGGCACCAGGACCAGACGGCATCCCAAATCGGGCCCTCAAGCTGGCTATTAGCCTGCACCCGATGATCTTTGCGCAGACCTACACCAAATGCCTCACAGACGGATGCTTTCCTGGAAGATGGAAGAAGCAAAAGCTGGTGCTGATACCAAAACCTGGGAAAGACACGGAGGACCCATCGGCATACAGGCCTATCTGCCTCCTGGACGGCGCAGGTAAGATGCTGGAAAGCATAATCAGCGCAAGGCTAACGGAGGCTATCGAGGCCGCTGGTGGACTCTCTGACAGCCAGTACGGCTTTAGGAAGGCTCGCTCTACCTTGGATGCGCTAGACAAGGTGTGCGGCACTGCCAGAAAGGCCTTGGAAGGCAGACGATGGCTCGGCGGGGCCAAAAAATACTGTCTGGTGGCAACACTGGACGTGAAAAACGCCTTTAACTCGGCATCCTGGAGCAGGATAATGTCCTCCCTGTGCACACTCGAAATCCCCGGATATCTACAGGCGATGGTCAGCGACTACCTGGACAACAGATGGCTGACGTACGACACGGAAGATGGCCCTCGATCATACTCCATCACGGGAGGAGTCCCACAAGGATCTGTACTGGGACCTTTACTGTGGAATACCATGTACGATGGAATTCTTCGCCTCAACTTCCAGCAAGGAGTCGAAATAGTGGGATTCGCTGACGATGTCGCGGTGACGGTCACGAAGAAAACCCTCGCGGAGACCGAGAGCTGTATGAACGAGGCAATCAGAATCATAAGCGACTGGCTAGACCTGGCAGGGCTCAAGCTAGCCGAGCACAAGACGGAAGCGGTTCTCATCAGTAGCAGGAAACAGGTGGAGACGGCGAGGATAACCGTAGGAGGAGCCTCAATTACCTCAAAACGAGCAATAAGGTACCTGGGAGTTATGCTGGACACCAGACTGTCGTTTAGAGAGCACCTGCAGCAGACACACCAGAAGGCACACGGCGTAGTCATGGCGGTGTCACGAATGATGCTGAACCACAGAGGCCCAAAGTCAACGAGTAGGAGACTGCTATTTAACGTGGCCAAGTCATCCATACTATACGCAGCGCCAATATGGGCCCAGGCCACGAGGACCAAGAGCTACACTAAGGGCATAGAGTCGGACTTCAGACTCGGAGCCCTGCGGGTCAGCTCGGCGTTCCGTACTGTCTCCACAGAGGCAATAATGGTAATAAGCGGCATACCACCCGTAGAGCTCGCAGCGAAGGAAGCCAGTGAAATCCACAAGGGAAGAAAGGCCGCCAACACACAGGCAGAAGCTAGAACGGCTAAGACCAGGGCGAGGGCTGAATGTCTCGAGAGCTGGCAACTCAGATGGGATAATGCTGTAACCGGCCGCTGGACCCACCGTCTAATCCCCAACATTACAGCATGGATGAATCGGTGGCATGGAGAACTTACGTTCTCGCTGACACAAGTTCTCAGCGGCCACGGGTGCTTTAAAGAGTACCTTCACCGCTTTGGCCACGAAGAAGATGGGCTGTGCAGCTGCTGCGGAACAGTAGAAAACGCTGAGCATGTGCTGACCGCATGCGCCAGATTCTCAGAGGCCCGCAGGCGAGCAGAAGGCACCATAGGAGTGCCCATTACGGTGGAAGGTTTGGTACCAAGGATGCTGGAAAACCAAGCAAATTGGACGGCGATATGCAGTCTTGCAATGGAAATCGCTTCGGAACTGAGGCGGCTTGAACGCACAAGAAATGAGCGGCCGTAATAGGCTAGCCAGCCTTGTGAAGCAATGCTTCACGGCAGTCCCGCAAGTCTGGTCCATATATATGTATACGCTATATATTTTTATTCTAATTTTTATATTCTTATATTTTATATATATATATCCTATTTTTAATAATAATAAAAAAAAAAAAAAAAAAAAAAAGACAAGGTAAAATAAACGATAATTGACATACATTTACACACATATAAACATATTAATTACAATTTATTTTATTTCTATGAGGAGGACAAACATCAACGGAGCTCCGGCGGGCATATCAAACGCAATGCGAACAATACGCTGTATACCGGCCGGCTCTGTTGTCCCCCTGTGTGTTGTTAATTGGCTGGCTGGATTTTTGGTGTATGCGTGCAGAGTGGGCCTGGCCTTCTCGGCCACGTTCGTCGTCGGTTTTAATTGCGATTTTTGAGTGGCTGCTGGTCCGGCCACCCAGATGAGGAGGTGTTCGTTTTGGCGTGTGATTTAAATATGTGTTTATTTGCAGGTACTTGTCGGCGTTTGGATGTTATTTGTGGCGCCCCTTGTCTGGTTGGTGTTGGCGTAAAACAGCAGGTGAGTATTTTGTGTGTTTTGGCAGTCTGCTTCTCCCTTCTGTTTCTTCTTCCTTTGCAGGATTTGCTGGCGTCCGGCGGCTCAACACCAGGCCATCCCGCCCTCACATAATGGCATGAGAGACGTTTGGCCGTTTTTCGATGTTGACGTCTTTTTCTCTGTTGCAGTGGCTGTCTCTGGATCGACGATTGGGCACATCAATAGGCGCCGCCCAATTGCATGCATTCGCGTGCGCTGGCGATTTGTGCCCTCCATATTTCGCCCAGGCCATCCAGCGCCTCGAATGGATCGTGATCGGTCCATTCGTCGTCATCGTCATCGTCTAATTCAGACGCGTCGCAGTCCACGTCGGACTCTGAATCCGATATGTTGGTTGCTGTTGGTTGGAGCGGGGGCATGGCTTTTGTGCCCTTGCCATTTGCTGCAGTAAATTTGGTGAGTTGCTCTGCCATCTGGTCGATCCTCCTTTCCAACTCTATTATACGCTGTACGTATAATAGCAGATTTTGAGCGCAGCTGCCATCGCACTGAGCTGCTGGCCGCTGCTGCTGCTGGTGTTGGCGTGGCGTCGGAGCATCATTCGCGATCGGCTGCATCGGCTGGGACCTCAGGTGCTGGCGCCCCCTGGTCGATGGCTGTGGATGATGGTCGCCATACCGATGCTGCTGCCGATCCGGTTGGTGTTGGCGTTGCTGCTGCGGATTATAGCCCTTGTAGGCGCTGATGTGCTGGCCCTGGCAGTTGGCGCATTTGGGAGCGGCACTCCTCGGCTTGCTGCAATCTGCAGCGCGTCTACAATATGAGCGGGTTTGGCCAAACACCTGGCAACGATGGCACTGGGCAGGGTCACGGGAGACTCCAAGTCTCTCAACCGTGACGGGCATCCCACCCAGGCGTCGCAGCTTCAACATATCGTATTGGCCTCGAAGAGGTTGAATTGACAGCTGCGATCGAATCGATCGGTGATCACCCTTACAAACCGAACCGTGAACCCCTCGTTCAGCATACTGCTGCGAATCCAATCCGGCAGCGTGGAGTGGGAGAGTCCTCGGATGAGGATCCTCAAGCCACGTTCCTGGCTGGGCTGATGCCCGAATTCGCCGTGCCGGATGTCATTTTCGGTGGTAGTGGCAGGGGTGTTTGTAATGGTGATGGCGGTGGTGGTGTTGGTATTGGCAGGTGTATTTGTAATTGTATTTATATTGGCGTCATTATTTTTATACCCGATACTCAAAATGAGTATTGGGGTATATTAGATTTGTGGTAAAAGTGGATGTGTGTAACGTCCAGAAGGAATCGTTTCCGACCCCATAAAGTATATATAGTTAAATATCCGCAACTCGATTTTAAGTTTTTTAACAAAGACTTTTATTTTACAACTTAAATATCTTTATGTCACAAGATTTAAATGAATTCCCCGACTTGACTTTCGGTCTGCTTGTCTCAAACGGAACTGATCTCTCTGCTGCTGGCTAGTTTCCATGAGCCCTTCTCTTGGAACTCCCGACTCTGGCTTCGGGCGTTGCTTTCCTCGGCTGCATCTTCGTGTCGGTGGCGTACGTGCCTGGATCGATATTTGGGGATGCGTCGGCTTTGATGAAAGGCATCCACTGCTGGCGATCGGTGTTGCATTACATGACGGAGCTAGGAATGTGATACTCCTTGGTTTTATGTCTAGCTTTGATTGGTCCTCATGAGTGGCGTGATTCTAAAGAATCGATTTCTCGAGAGTGGCGTGATTCTAATGTTGCTGAAACAATGTGGTCCATTGTTTATATTATGGGGGGGCCCTAGCTTGGAGTATGGGAAGAAACAGTTATTGATTCTTGAGTGGGGTCCTGTTACTTGTGTGGATGGGGTGGATGAATTGTACATAAACATAATGTGTATGGGATGTGGGGAATTATGGATATGTCACTCCCCCAACGTTTGTTATTAGCCTGTCCCTAGGCGATTACCCTCGGGTATAGTGACGGGGTGTCAAGTGCGGTGGCTGAGGTTGGTTCCTCTTCTGCTTCTATTATAGGGTTTATACATTTAACCGTGACTCTTTTAGAAGTTTTCGTAAATTTAACAGCTACATAACTTAGTAGTACTAATATAATTATGACAAATGAAATTAGTAGACTTATTTGTAATAGGTTACTATATGTGGTGTATTGCATAATTATTTCATTAGTTTGGACATACGACAGTGGTTTTATTTTAGTTATGTTGTTGTTGACATAAACATTCTGGGCAAAATCTAACATTGTGTTTGATATTGTAAATTCATTTAATTGGATTGAACAGTTGTAGATTTTTATAATGGTATTTCCTTCCGCTATGATTTCTTGGTTTACACAATTCTGATTTAGCGTTGTTTTTGGAAGATTCCACGTGATTAGTATAATGGGTTCAATAAAGTTTATTTGAAAGTTTTGAAAAGTTTTGGAATATGGACATTTAGTGGGAGTTTGCATTAAAATTCCTTTTATACAATTGTCATTGGTTTTCAATCTAGTTTCTTTAACAAATACTTCTTCATTTTTTATGTAGTACTTGTCGTATGTCATATCTGTTAACATGTTATTTAATTCGTCTGGATACGGAACGATTTTATAGATTGGTACTTTTGTAATGTCTTTGGGAATGTTGGAAATTATTAGAATTTCGTTGGTATCGGATTTTAGCCATGTGGAGGTTTTTATATTTAGTATTTTCTCAGAATTTATTTGTTCCAGGTAGTCTTGTTTTAATAATTTTGGATTAAATATACCGAGCCTAGTTAATTGCATACCTAGTTCTATATCTTCGATATATTCTGTGAAATGTTGTAGATTGAATATCAAAATTTCTATTTGTTGATTCCTGTCTTTTTCTTCATTTAGTTTGTTTATAACGTTTATTCCGCTATTAACTGCATCTATTACCAAATTTAGTTCATTCATTTGAATGCTATGGCTGGCTAAATTTTCTATTTTTTGTTCCAAATCGACTTTATCTTCCTGATCTAGTGTTCCAAAGAGATATTTGTAGGCTGTTCCTACTATATTGATTAGGCCTCTTTTATTTCTTTTGGTTATTTTTAGCCCGTTCATTTCTCTTTGCAATTTGTCTACTAGATATTTTATTTGGATTATGTCCTGGAATTTAGTGGCTTGCCTTAACAAATTTTGGTATAGTTCTTCGGTTTTAGTTACATTAACAGTTAGATAATGGTATTCGTAATTGATAGGTATGTTGATCGATCCAGTTTTGAATATCATATATCCGTTTTGGGATTTTATAGAATTTATTTCTATGTTTTGGCCCTGTGCCATTACGATGGTAATTATGAGGAAGATGAGGATTTTAATTGTGTTGAAGTTCGCCGATTCCATTAACTTCCTCGGTTTCTCTGGAATTATTATATTTGCTTCTATTAGATTTCTTCTTTTTCTTGAATTTTGATTTATAATGAGTTATTTTCCTACCCCTATTCTTTTCTTCATAATGTTTTTCGTCTACCTGTCTAATTTCACCCGTCCTTTTGAAAGGATTTGTTACCTTAGACTTAACTAGAGGTGATAGTTTATAGCGGGTATCTACTTCATACTCTATGCGGTTTTTATTTAATTGAGTGATTTTATTCACTTTATTTAGTTGTGTGTCATAATCAGGTGAGCCTGCATAAATGAATATATCAGCTGGTGTCCTATTTGTGGTATTATGTTTGGTTTTATGATTATAAGTATAAAGAATTAATTCAAACTTCGTGAATCTATCTTCTGTGTTATCCTCGCTAGATATTATTCTTAATTTTTCATTTACTGTTTTATGAAATCTTTCTACGTCAGATATTCCATTTTTGCTGGAAGTGATCTCTATTTTGACGTTTTCCGCATTCAGCCATGCTTGCAATGCTGTGCACATAAAAGCTGAATCTTTATCGGCTTTGATTTCAATTGGTTTGCCCATCTCGTTAAAAACTTTCATGATGGCTCTTTTTGCTTCTAACCAGTCACGACTTTTTACTTCTACAAGAGTGGCAAACTTCGAGTATACGTCAATACATGATAGGAACTGTTGGTTACCAACCATATAGAAATCCATGACGTATTTCTCTCTGATGTTCAGTATTTCCGGTGTAGTTTCGAATGCCAACTTCGTATTTCTATGCTCTGTTTTGGCAATATTACAAGTAGGACATTCGTTTATGATGTTTTGGATTAGTTTTTGATAATCCGGGTAATAGTATTTTCCCTTAAACCAATTGACGGTTTTCTCTATCCCTGGATGGAGTAAGCCTTTATGATTCTTTAATATGGTTTCTTTAAATTCAGCGTAATTCTGAATATCTAGGAGTTTCGTGCTTGATTTAATAGCTTTGGTTATATTGTTAGAATTAATGATTTCTAAATAGGCTTTTTGGAATGGAGGAAAATCTGTTTCGTTAGATATTCCTTTATTATATCCTTCGCTAAGGTGTTAGTCATTTCCTTATACGTGATCTTGATGATTAGCTTGTGAAAATAACGAATTGTTTCTACCTTATCTTCATTGCCTTTTATTAGCTCAATTTGCCGATTGTAATAGTTAATTGGTCTTTCCGTGATAGCAATGTGATTTAGATTGTCTTCCTGTGCGCTATGTACAGTTGCACCAACGCTATTGGAAGCTTCTCCCAGGAGATTTTCATTAATCTTTACCCTTGATAAGGCATCAGCTACATGATTTTCTTTGCCTGGTAGATATTTCATTTTAAAATCAAACTCATTCAGTTTTATTTTCCACCTTTGTAATTTCATATTTGGCTCCTTGAGGTTGTTCAACCAAATCAAGGGTTTATGATCGCATTGTATCTCGAATGTTCTACCGAACAGGTATGAACGGAAATACTTGGTTGCCCATACGATCGCTAATAATTCCTTTTCGATGGCTGAATAGTTTATTTCATGTTCATTTAGGGTTCTGCTAGCGTAGCAGATCGGTTTGTGTTCTTGTGACAAAACCGCTCCCAATGCTATGTTACTAGCGTCGGTTGTTACCGTGAACATTTTGTCAAAGTCTGGGAACGCAAGGATAGGGTCTGAGGTGATGAGTACTTTTAGTCTCTCAAATGCCTCGACGTACCTTTCTTCCTTGGGGTCTATGACAGCTCCTTTCTTTAGTTTGAGTGTCATGGGTTTTGCTATGTTTGCAAAATTAGGAATGAATTTCCTGTAGAACCCGCACAGACCTAAGAATGACTTTATTTGTTTAGTCGTTTCTGGTATTGGAAATTTGACAATGGCAGAGATTTTGCCTGGATTTGGTACTATTCCTTCAGTAGTGACTACATGACCTAGGAATTCAGTTTCCTTTTTCATGAATTCACATTTATCCATTTGTAGCTTCAAGTTGGCGTCTCTCAACTTTCCAAATACTCTCCTTAGTGACAACAAGTGTTCTTCCAATGAAGTGGAAAATATAATGATGTCATCTAAGTATACAAAGCAATCTTTGAAGATTAACTCTTCTAGCAGATTGTTCATACATCTTTGGAAGGTAGCTGGGGCAGTGGTTAGCCCAAAGGGCATACGAGTGAACTCGTAATGTCCATGCTTAGTGGAGAACGCAGTTTTGGGGATTGAGCTAGGTTCCATGGGTATTTGATGGAAACCTTTTGCTAAATCGATTGTCGTAAAATACTGACATTTACCTAGTTTGTCTAGGATTTCATCCATTCTTGGAGTTGGGAATTTGTCCTTAACTGTTATTTCATTTAAACTTCTATAGTCTACTACCATTCGATATTTTTGCTTTCCTGAAGCATCTATCTTCTTCGGAATCATAGATATGGGCGAGCAGTCAGGAGAATTCGACTTTCGAATTATTCCCTGCCTGATCATATCTTTGATTTGCTGGTTTACCTCCTGATCATGTATCTGGGCATATTTGTATGGTCGTCTGTAGACCGGGTCTTCATGTTGAGTTTTGATCTCGTGCTTGATTGTACTTGTGAAAGTCAAATTGTCACCTTCTCTGTACTGCACATCCTTAAACTCATATAAGACCTTCTTTAACTCTTCCCTCTCTTCGTCGTTTAAGTGTTCCAATCTTAATTGATTACATTCCCTTAGTTCACTGTCTAGAGCGGAAGCGAAGTATTGATCTCCCTCTGGAGATGGGTCAAGGCACTTAGGTGCGATCTTCTCTTCTTTTGTAGAGGGATCAGTGCACTTCTGTGCGGTCTTGCCGGCTTCAATAGCTTCTCCACTCTGAATGATTGGGTACGACCTAGCTGCTAGTGTTACAGTGTCATTTCTGTAATCGATGACGGCTTTACTTGCCATCAAGTATTCTCTTCCTAATAAAATATCATAATTTTCGGAAAAGTTATGTATGTAGAACTTTTGTTCGGACGGACATGTTTTGTTCGCATTCCTCATTATACTCTTAGTTAAACGGACAGGTCCATTGATGGTATGGACCGTAAGGTTATCGTCTTTTATTTTGGAATCTGTGTAATTTTCTTTCATGATGTTGATCGATGATCCCGAGTCAGCGATACACCTTAATATTCTTTTATTAATGGTAATGTTTATATAGGGTCCTCCTCGGTTTCTTCCGAGGCGGCTTGATGAAAATTTACGTCCATCTTCGTTTGGCCACTCTGGCTCTCCCTCCCTCTTTTAGTAGGTTGGTTGGGTCCACTCCCACTAGCTTGGTTTTGAGATATTTGCTGATTGAATGGATTCTGAGCCCTACCTTGATTCAAGGAATTTTTGAACTCATTGTATAATCCAGGATTTTGGGAATTTTGATTTTGATTTGTTCGATTAGTCTGACCTGTTCCAGATGAACTCTGAGTTTGATTGTGATAGTTAGTAGTATTATAATTTGGATAATAGTTTCCAACATTCTTTCGATTTGATTGAGACGATTTCGATTGATCTTTATTTGTACCTGAATCTGTTGTACTAGCTTCGTACAATCCTTCTT
Source organism: Drosophila persimilis (assembly GCF_003286085.1). NCBI lineage: Eukaryota > Metazoa > Arthropoda > Insecta > Diptera > Drosophilidae > Drosophila > Drosophila persimilis. Next base: position 43,657 of record NW_020825415.1, on the reverse strand, counting down.
CTTGTGCTGCCTTCTTAAGATTAGACAATGTGGTAATATCTTTTCTTGCTAAGGTCATGAACATTCTGTCAGGAAGTTTTCGAGTAATGACATCTTTAATTGTGTTGTTCAAAGCGTTTTTATAAATGACATTATTTTCTGGTATGTTTTCTAAGTTTAGCTTATTGTTTATTAATAATGCTTTTATCTCTAATTCTTCTATAAACTTACGAAGACTGCCGTTGAATCTGGTGGTGTATAGTTGTCGTAAGAGTTCTTCATATGGTGTGTGATTTTTGAACTCGTTGATCAGCGCCGTCTTCAGTTCGAGCCACGTGTTGGGTTGTATCATTTGCGATATGCGTTGTGCCTCTCCTGACAGTTGGATCTCGGTCGCTCCAAATAGGATCCTTTGTTGGCGAAGATCTTCAGTTGGATATAATCCGCATACATATTCGATTCGTTTGATAAATGAGCTTAGCTGTCCAGATGAACCGTCATAGGCAGGTATTTGTCGGATCGACAGCAGTGCCTGGTTCAAGTGGATTTCGCTCAATGATAGTGGTGGTAACGCCATGTTGTTGGTGTTGATTGGGTTTTGTTTTGTTGTAGTTTTTAACTTTATTTTGGTTCACTTGTAAGTTTTTTTGATTTTGTATTAAGTGTTTCACTGTCCTTGGTGATTCACTATCTCCGCTTACTTCAGTTCTCTTAAATTAGTTTTGCAAATCGTATGTGCTTGCAGCACATAGGTTCTTTGGCGGATTTCACAATTTTATTAACAATTCCGGGATTACGTGATCACAGTAATTATAAATTACACAAGCTGACCATTACCGAAATATAGGTGTTAATTTTAAACGAAATCCTACCGACTGCGCCAGTTAAATATCCGCAACTCGATTTTAAGTTTTTTAACAAAGACTTTTATTTTACAACTTAAATATCTTTATGTCACAAGATTTAAATGAATTCCCCGACTTGACTTTCGGTCTGCTTGTCTCAAACGGAACTGATCTCTCTGCTGCTGGCTAGTTTCCATGAGCCCTTCTCTTGGAACTCCCGACTCTGGCTTCGGGCGTTGCTTTCCTCGGCTGCATCTTCGTGTCGGTGGCGTACGTGCCTGGATCGATATTTGGGGATGCGTCGGCTTTGATGAAAGGCATCCACTGCTGGCGATCGGTGTTGCATTACATGACGGAGCTAGGAATGTGATACTCCTTGGTTTTATGTCTAGCTTTGATTGGTCCTCATGAGTGGCGTGATTCTAAAGAATCGATTTCTCGAGAGTGGCGTGATTCTAATGTTGCTGAAACAATGTGGTCCATTGTTTATATTATGGGGGGGCCCTAGCTTGGAGTATGGGAAGAAACAGTTATTGATTCTTGAGTGGGGTCCTGTTACTTGTGTGGATGGGGTGGATGAATTGTACATAAACATAATGTGTATGGGATGTGGGGAATTATGGATATGTCACTATATATATTCTTGATCAGCATCAATAGCCGAGTCGATTGAGCCATGTCTGTCTGTCCGTCTGTCCGTCTGTCCGTCCGTCCGTCTGTCCGTCTGTCCGTCCCCTTCAGCGCCTAATGCTCAAAGACTATAAGAGCTAGAGCAACGATGTTTTGGATCCAGACTTCTGTGATATGTCACTGCTACAAAAATATTACAAAACTTTGCCCCGCCCACTTCCGCCCCCACAAAGGGCGAAAATCTGTGGCATCCACAATTTTAAAGATACGAGAAAACAAAAAACGCAGAATCGTAGAGAATGACCATATCTTTTAGACTGCAGAATCTGAATTGGATCGTATTACTATTATAGCCAGCATCAAGAAAACAATTTCATTTTTTCTCGCCCTGTCTCTCTCTAACACACAGGTAGCATAGGCGGCTTTACTTAGAGTAAAACATTAGCGTCTAGATCTCAGAGACTATAAAAGCTAGAGCAACCAAATTTGGTATCCACACTCCTAATATATCAGACCGAGACGAGTTTGTTTCAAAATTTCGCCACACCCCCTTCCGCCCCCGCAAAGGATGCAAATCTGGGGATATTCACAAATCTCAAAGACTATTAACGCTAGAGTAACCAAATTTGGAATCCGCACTTCTCTTAGATCTCACTATAAAACGTGTATCTCAAAATTTCGCCCCACCCCCTTCCGCCCACACAAAGGACGAAAATCTGTTGCATCCACAATATTGCAGATTCGAGAAAACTAAAAACGCAGAATCATAGATAACGACCATATCTATCAGATTGCTGAATCTGGATCAGATCAGATAATTTTTGTAGCCAAAAGGAACAAATCAATTTGCAGTGGCTACGCAGCGCGTGACATCACGCTCAGACTGATTTTCTGTCTCTCTCGCACGCACTCTTTGTCGTGTCGTTTAATATTAGCGGCGTCTGCCGGAGGAAAGCCATACTGACTTAGTATCGGGTATAACTGTAGAGTTGCGGTGTCCGCAGCAACTCACAACGTTCCCCCTCGTTTTTATTGCTATTGTCGATATTGTCTGTGTGAATGGCTGGTGATTGTCTATCTATTGGCTGTTTTTGATGTTGGTGATGGCTGTGGGTTATAGTAGTGGCAGGGGCAGGGGCATGTGTTGGCTGTGTAGATTGTGGCAGAGAGGCAGGATCGGCAACTATGTTGGTGTTAGCTGTCTTTGTTGTCCGTTTCTGCTGCTTCTGCCGCAGCTCGTGCTGCCTCAGCTGCTCCTGGACAATAACCTCCAGCTCCTCCAAAGTTTGCCTTTTCTTTTTGGGCTTTTTAATTGGCGGCCGCTGCTGCTGATGGTGGTGATGGCGGCCCTGTCGGCTGACCCGTTCGCTCTCCCCTCCTCATCGTCGCTCTCACTGACGATGAGGGCATGGCGTCGCTTTGGGGTTGCTGGTGTTGGTGGTATTTGTGGTTGTGGTTGTGTAGTTGCTGGTTGTCGTGGTATTGGTGTTGGCTGGACACTGGCACGGATCGACCCGCCGCTCGAGCTCGAACCAAGTTCGATTCGCAACGGGTTCGATCCGGTCGTGTGTGTGTGTGTGGCGGCCCGTTGGCCGTTCTGGCGCTCCGCTCTTGCGCGTCGGTTTGCTGGCTCTCCTCTGTCTTCTCCCTCTCCCGTTACTCCCGAACTGTGTTGTGTGTCCGAGAGCGTGAGAGGCGGGAAAAGTGGCAGTGAGAGCGGCGTCTTCTCGGCATTTCCCTTTTTGGTTTGCGCTTGCGTGATGTGGCTCGAGGGGGGAGTGGCTGTGGCCGTGGATATATCGGCTATGGCGATGGCTGGGTACTCACAGTTGGTGGCATTGGCTCGCTGCTCTTGTTGGCTGCAGCCGCCGTCGCTGTGGCGTCGGCGCTCTGCATTGGCGTTGACGTTGTTGCTGGCGTCTGCGCCAAGGGCTCTGCTGCTGCTGCTGCAAGGGCCCCTCTGCGGGCCGCTCTGCCGCCGTCGCTGTGGCGTCTGCTGGAGCCTCGCCTGGCCATTCCTCTTGTCATTTTTGTTGCTGGTGTAGGTTTTTCCCTTTCGTCAAGTTAATTGCAGTTAAGTTGTTTTTGTGTGTTTGTATTTGGACTTTTAGTGGCACTTTCTATCTCTTTACACAGTTTTCTCTCGTTAGTTTGTGTTTTTATAGATTAATGTTATAAATTATTTATTGGGGAGCAGAAAGCTTGTCGGTAGTAGTAGTGGCGGAGGGGGAAAAAGACTTTTGTCATGTCAGCGGGGCACGGCACGGCACGGCACACGACAGACACCACAAAAAGAAAACAGGGCACCACAGAAAGAAAGGAAATGGCGACACGGCAAAGAACAATCAATCAATCAAGACGTTATAGAACGTCCGACGATCGCAACCTCTCGAGCGGGCGGACGAGATGAGAGTGGCGGACGAGGTTCATGGTGGAACACTCAATGTCCGCCAAACTACGAAAAATATACAATTAACTACAGAAAAACTACATTAATTTACAAAAACTTATTCCTAATATCACAGGCAAGTAACTAAAACTATGGATAAACTATCTACGGACATGCAAAACTACAGAAACAACAGAATTGTCATCTACAACAAATACATTGATGCAGACAAGGTAAAATAAACGATAATTGACATACATTTACACACATATATGTAAAGGACAGTGTATCAAGCAGTTAACACTATCCCATCTAAATTAACATTTGAACTTAAGATACCATCGATAAGACCTAACCGGTATAACCAGACTTAACCGATGTTTAAAAGACCTAGCCGATAAGGGGTTATCGATATGGGAGTCGGTTGTTGGAAGTAGAAGCAGAAAGTTTAACAAAACGTCGGAAGAACAGAATCATTAATTGCACATCTTAAATCAAACACTTTGTACTCTTTTTCGATCAAAACATTATTAATAAACGATACTTTAATATTAATCTTACATTTGGGGGCTCGTCCGCGTCGAATAAAGAGCTCAGAGTGTGTGAAAAAGAAAAACAGAAGAAAGCAGAAGCTGATGCAAGAAGAGGATTGTTGAAAAGTTGTTAAAGTTGTTGTTTGTAGCTACATGAAGATGTAAAGTTGTTGTTGGTGGCTATAAACATTAAGTTGAACAATCAAAATTCTGTGAGCATAACAGTAGACACGGATTTTAATAAAAGATCAGTCGTTTAATTCGGTTGAAAAATTGTGAAACTCATTGTCGCGTCGCAGCGTCGCCTTGTCCGTGCGCAGTACATACATAAGCAGAAAAAACACGCACAGACTCGTTGTGTGTGATACACACTTATAAACAGAAAAGACAAGCACTCGTCGGGTACACAGACACAAGTCGAAAAGAGCCGCAAAATGATGCAAACACCGCCGCCGTTGCACTGGAAAGAGAGAGAGAAGGAAGAAGCTGTACCAGGAACGTCGCGCCCGATTGCAAACGAGAGGGAAGATTTAGAAAATGCGGAAAAGAATACTGAGGACAAGATTGATCAAATGATAAAGTTGCTAAGTTTGAAAGTGCTTTGCGATGAGCAACGAGAAATGAAGATCGCTCCAGATAATTTTACAAAAGTTGTGAGCGATTGTGATGGAAAATCGGTTCCCATAGAAAAATGGTTTGAGATTTTCGAAAAAAATGCCGACGCATATGAGCTTACTGAAAAGCAAAAGTATGTGCAGGCCAGAGGAAAAATGACCGGTGCAGCTAAGCTTTTCCTTGAAGCAGAATGCGTGTGCACCTATGAGGAACTCAAGAACGTATTATTGGATGAATTCACATGTAGCTATAACAGTGCAGACATTCATAAGCTGCTGCAAGAAAGAAAGAGGAAGAGTAATGAGTCGATGCACGAGTACTTGCTGCAGATGAGAAAAATAGCAGCAGTCGGACATGTTGAAGACGCTGTTCGATATCTATGATCGTTTGAACATATTGGAGAAGAAGGGCAAAGCGGTAAAAAAGAATATTGCTATAACTGTGGATCAGGAGAACACAAACGCAAAGACTGCAAAGCCGAAACGAAGTGTTTTAACTGCAATCAGAATGGTCACATTTCGCGTAACTGTCCTTATGAAGCTGATAAAGTTGATAAAGTTCGCGTCATTTTGGATCGCAGTCGCATGAAAGAAATTCAAATAAACGGCATTGTAGTTGACTGTCTTGTGGATACAGGGTCAGATGTAACCATAATCAAAGAGAGTATGTTGAAGACCATGAAAAACATGAGAAACTTTTGAAGTGCACAACTATGTTGCGCGGTCTGGGTCAGATATCAACAAAGCCTGTTGGATACTTTAATGCAGAAGTTACCGTGGATAACTTGCAGACCACACAGAAGTTTTTAGTAGTCCCCAGTAGCCAGATTGATTTCGACGCACTTTTGGGGCATGATTTCATTAAAAAGTTCCGTTTCGTCGCTGATATGCAAGGATACACGTTCTTGAAGCATGACGCAGATCCTGTGCCAACAGATAAGCATGCTCTTATATATAATGTAACTGAAGATTCATCCTTTGTAGCTCCACCGCAATATCGAAAAGACGTTGAACAGATGATAAGAAACAGTTACCAAATGCCCACAGAAGTTGCAAAGCAGTCTCCAATTCAACTGAAGATAGTTCCCGACGGAGTAATCAAGCCGTTTCATCACTCACCGAGTCGTTTATCGACAGACGAAGCCAGTGCCGTAAAGAAGCAAGTCGAAGAATGGATCGAGCAAGGAATCGTACGCAAGTCGTCTTCAAATGTAGCGAGCAGAGTTGTCGTCGTGAAGAAAAAAGATGGTACACTTAGAGTTTGCGTAGACTACAGGAAGTTAAACAGCATGGTATTGCTGGACTGCTTCCCAGTCTCGATCATGGAGGAAGTCTTGGAAAAGCTGCAGTCGGCTAAGTGGTTTACCATAATGGACCTTGAAAACGGATTTTTCCATGTGCCTATGGAAGAGCAAAGCAAGTCGTATACGGCCTTCGTCACAAAGGAGCGATTATTCGAGTTTAATAAAGCGCCTTTCGGATTCAAGAACTCGCCAGCTGCGTTTATTCGGTTCGTAAGCTATATTTTTCAAGAATTAATCAACTCTGACATTATGCAGCTTTATATGGACGACATAATTGTTTACGCCGCGTCGCCCGAGGTGTGCATGAGGAAGACGAAGTTGGTTCTGGAGACAGCTGCGAAGTTTGGCCTAAAGATCAAGTGGAAGAAATGTAGCTTCATGCAGCCACGCATTAGCTTTCTGGGCCATATCATTGAGGACGGGAGAATCTGGCCCGGCAAAGAGAAGACAGCAGCTGTCAGTCGGTTTGCTACGCCCAAAGACATTAAAGCAGTTCAAGCATTTCTGGGACTCACAGGCTTTTTCAGAAAGTTCATCCCTGGCTATCCACAAGTTGCCCGGCCGCTCACGAATCTACTCAGGAAGGAAGCAGTTTTCAACATTGGCGAAGCAGAGCAACAGTCGCTACAAACCTTAAAGAATCTGCTTGTAATCGCACCTGTATTACATTTATACTCACGAGAAGCGCCAACGGAACTCCACACGGATGCATCCAAAGAAGGTTTCGGAGCAGTTTTGTTGCAGCAGTTTGATGGCAATTTCCACCCGATTTACTATTGGAGTAAAAAGACTACACAAGCTGAGTCCAAACGTCACAGTTACTATTTGGAGGTCAAAGCTGCGTACCTCGCACTCAAGAAGTTTCGTCACTACCTGTTGGGGATCAAATTTGATCTTGCCACTGACTGTGCGGCGTTTAAGCAGACAACAACGAAAGCAGATATACCCAGAGAAGTTTCCCAGTGGATTCTGTATATGGAGGACTTTACATTCAAAGTAGTACACCGCCCAGGGGACAGAATGAGACACGTGGACTGTCTCAGTCGTTTTCCGCAGACATGCATGTTCGTGACGACGGAGCTAACAGCTCGGATAAAGCAGGATGACGATTTCATCAAAGCCACAGTTGAGATCCTGAAGTAGCACCCATATCAAGACTACAAGCTAAAAGGAGGTCTTCTCTTCAAATCTGTAAATGGCAATGACGTATTGGTGGTTCCAAGGCTGATGGAAAGGGAAATCATTCAAGGATCGCATGAAGTTGGTCATTTCTCCACAGCGAAGACAATGCACTCAGTTCAGCAGCAATACTGGATTCCGCACCTTGAACGGAAAGTAAATAAGTTGATTACTAATTGTATCAGTTGTATAATTTTCAGCAAAAAGTTGGGCAAACAAGAAGGCTATCTTCATTGCATTGACAAGGGTGACACACCACTATACACGCTGCACGTTGATCATTTGGGACCAATGGATGCGACAGCCAAGCAATACAAGTACATTTTTGCTGTGGTAGATGCATTCTCCAAGTTTGTGTGGCTGTTCCCAACTAAGTCAACAGGTCACGAAGAAGTTGTGAAGAGGCTGAGAGATTGGTCATTTGTGTTTGGTTTTCCCAAGCGCATAGTCAGCGACAGAGGAGCAGCGTTTACATCCAACGCACTCAGCGAGTTTCTCAACGAGAACAAAGTCGAACATGTGTGTACAACGACAGGTGTGGCGAGAGGCAACGGTCAGATTGAGCGGGTGAACCGTTCAATTTTGGGTATCATCGCAAAGCTCTCAGCTCAGGAGTCAACGAAGTGGTACAAGCATGTGCCAAAGGTTCAGATGGCGATTAATTCGCATGTGCATTCTACGTTGAAGTCGTCGCCATTCGAGGTCATGTTTGGGACAAAGATGCACAGACAAGCTGAAAGTCGACTATTGGAGGTTCTCAACGAGGAGTTGGTTACGCAGTTTAACAACGAGCGCCAAGAACTGCGTGACCAAGCGAAACAAAACATTGAGAAGGCGCAAGAGGTGTACAAGCGCAATTATGATAAAAAACGACGACCTGAGCACGGCTACAGACTAGGAGACATGGTCGCGATCAAGAGGACGCAGTTCGTCGCAGGACGCAAGTTGGCCAGCGAGTATCTAGGCCCATATGAAGTCACCAAGGTAAAGCGGAACGGTCGCTACGACGTCAGAAAGGTTGCTCAAGTCGAGGGGCCAAACATCACCGCAACGAGCAGTGACAATATGAAGCTATGGCGTTTTTTCTCAGAGAACGAGGATATATTATCATCTGGGACAGATGAAGATGAGCAGGAGGGCCGAATGTAAAGGACAGTGTATCAAGCAGTTAACACTATCCCATCTAAATTAACATTTGAACTTAAGATACCATCGATAAGACCTAACCGATATAACCAGACTTAACCGATGTTTAAAAGACCTAGCCGATAAGGGGTTATCGATATGGGAGTCGGTTGTTGGAAGTAGAAGCAGAAAGTTTAACAAAACGTCGGAAGAACAGAATCATTAATTGCACATCTTAAATCGAACACTTTGTACTCTTTTTCGATCAAAACATTATTAATAAACGATACTTTAATATTAATCTTACATATAAACATATTAATTACAATTTATTTTATTTCTAAGAGGAGGACAAACATCAACGGAGCACCGGCGGGCATATCAAACGCAATGCGAACAATACGCTGTATACCGGCCGGCTCTGTTGTCCCCCTGTGTGTTGTTAATTGGCTGGCTGGATTTTTGGTGTATGCGTGCAGAGTGGGCAAAAATTGGAGATGGCGAGCGGCTCTGGTCCGGCCGCCCACGTTGCATCTGTCTGTTGGTTTGGTGCAGCAGACCGAGTGGCACTGGTCCGGCCACCCGAGGATGCATTGTCCAGTGTGTTGGCATTGACATGAAATGTGATGCCAACGATTTGTGTTATTGGCCGCATCCAAGTGGCAAACTGGTCCGGCCACCAGGATACGTTGTCGATTGTGATGTTGTTGGCCGCATCCGAGTGGCTGCTGGTCCGGCCACCCAGATGAGGAGGTGTTCGTTTTGGCGTGTGATTTAAATTTGTGTTTATTTGCAGGTACTTGTCGGAGTTTGGATGTTATTTGTGGCGCCCCTTGTCTGGTTGGTGTTGGCGTAAAACAGCAGGTGAGTATTTTGTGTGTTTTGGCAGTCTGCTTCTCCCTTCTGTTTCTTCTTCCTTTGCAGGATTTGCTGGCGTCCGGCGGCTCAACACCAGGCCATCCCGCCCTCACATAATGGCATGAGAGACTTTTGGCCGTTTTTCGTTGTTGTCCGTATTGACGTCTTTTTCTTTGTTGCAGTGGCTGTCTCTGGATCGACGATTAGGCACATCAATAGGCGCCGCCCGATCGCATGCATTCGCGTGCGCTGGCGATTTGTGCCCTCCATATTTCGCCCAGGCCATCCAGCGCCTCGAATGGATCGTGATCGGTCCATTCGTCGTCATCGTCATCGTCTAATTCAGACGCGTCGCAGTCCACATCGGACTCTGAATCCGATATGTTGGTTGCTGTTGGTTGGAGCGGGGGCATGGCTTTTGTGCCCTTGCCATTTGCTGCAGTAAATTTGGTGAGTTGCTCTGCCATCTGGTCGATCCTCCTTTCCAACTCTATTATACGCTGTACGTATAATAGCAGATTTTGAGCGCAGCTGCCATCGCACTGAGCTGCTGGCCGCTGCTGCTGCTGGTGTTGGCGTGGCGTCGGAGCATCATTCGCGGTCGGCTGCATCGGCTGGAACCTCTGGTGTTGGTGCCCCCTCGTCGATGGCTGGGGATGATGGTCGCCATACCGATGCTGCCGATCCGGTTGGTGTTGGCGTTGCTGCTGCGGATTATGGAGTGGCTGTGGATGTGGCTGCTGCTGGCGACGTTGGATTGGCTGCTGTCGCTGTTGGATTGGCTGTGGTTGCTGTTTGCGACGCTCCTCCTCCCTGGCGACCCTGTGGGCCACAAGCCGCTGCCTGGCTGGCATAAAGGATGGGCAGCCCTTGTAGGCGCTGATGTGCTGGCCCTGGCAGTTGGCGCATTTCGGAGCGGCACTCCTCGGCTTGCTGCACTCCGTCGTCAGGTGCCCACCCGCGCATTTCATGCAATCTGCAGCTCGTCTACAATATGCGTGGGTGTGGCCAAACACCTGGCAACGATGGCAGTGGGCAGGGTCACGGCAGACTCCATGTCTCTCAACCGTGACGGGCCTCCCACCCAGGCGTCGCAGCTTCAACATATCGTATTGGCCTCGAAGAGGTTGAATTGACAGCTGCGATCGAATCGATCGGTGATCACCCTTACAAACCGAACCGTGAACCCCTCGTTCAGCATACTGCTGCGAATCCAATCCGGCAGCGTGGAGTGGGAGAGTCCTCGGATGAGGATCCTCAAGCCACGTTCCTGGCTGGGCTGATGCCCGAATTCGCCGTGCCGGATGTCATTTTCGGTGGTAGTGGCAGGGGTGTTTGTAATGGTGATGGCGGTGGTGGTGTTGGTGTTGGTATTTGCAGGTGTATTTGTAATTGTATTTATATTGGCGTCATTATTTTTATTACTATTGTCGATATTGTCTGTGTGAATGGCTGGTGATTGTCTATGTATTGGCTGTTTTTGATGTTGGTGATGGCTGTGGGTTATAGTAGTGGCAGGGGCAGGGGCATGTGTTGGCTGTGTAGATTGTGGCAGAGAGGCAGGATCGGCAACTATGTTGGTGTTAGCTGTCTTTGTTGTCCGTTTCTGCTGCTTCTGCCGCAGCTCGTGCTGCCTCAGCTGCTCCTGGACAATAACCTCCAGCTCCTCCAAAGTTTGCCTTTTCTTTTTGGGCTTTTTAATTGGCGGCCGCTGCTGCTGATGGTGGTGATGGCGGCCCTGTCGGCTGACCCGTTCCCTCTCCCCTCCTCATCGTCGCTCTCACTGACGATGAGGGCATGGCGTCGCTTTGGGGTTGCTGGTGTTGGTGGTATTTGTGGTTGTGGTTGTGTAGTTGCTGGTTGTCGTGGTATTGGTGTTGGCTGGACACTGGCACGGATCGACCCGCCGCTCGAGCTCGAACCAAGTTCGATTCGCAACGGGTTCGATCCGGTCGTGTGTGTGTGTGTGTGGCGGCCCGTTGGCCGTTCTGGCGCTCCGCTCTTGCGCGTCGGTTTGCTGGCTCTCCTCTGTCTTCTCCCTTTCCCGAACTGTGTTGTGTGTCCGAGAGCGTGAGAGGCGGGAAAAGTGGCAGTGAGAGCGGCGTCTTCTCGGCATTTCCCTTTTTGGTTTGCGCTTGCGTGATGTGGCTCGAGGGGGGAGTGGCTGTGGCCGTGGATATATCGGCTATGGCGATGGCTGGGTACTCACAGTTGGTGGCATTGGCTCGCTGCTCTTGTTGGCTGCAGCCGCCGTCGCTGTGGCGTCGGCGCTCTCTATTGGCGTTGATGTTGTTGCTGGCGTCTGCGCCAAGGGCTCTGCTGCTGCTGCTGCTATTGGCGGTGTTGGTGTTGATGGCCGCTGCTGCTGCTGCAAGGGCCCCTCTGCGGGCCGCTCTGCCGCCGTCGCTGTGGCATCTGCTTGACCCTCGCCTGGCCATTCCTCTTGTCATTTTTGTTGCTGGTGTAGGTTTTTCCCTTTCGTCAAGTTAATTGCAGTTAAGTTGTTTTTGTGTGTTTGTGTTTGGACTTTTATTGGCAGTTTCTATCTCTTTACACAGTTTTCTCTCGTTAGTTTCTGTTTTTATACCCGATACTCAAAATGAGTATTGGTGTATATTAGATTTGTGGTAAAAGTGGATGTGTGTAACGTCCAGAAGGAATCGTTTCCGACCCCATAAAGTATATATATTCTTGATCAGCATCAATAGCCGAGTCGATTGAGCCATGTCTGTCTGTCCGTCTGTCCGTCCGTCCGTCTGTCCGTCTGTCCGTCCCCTTCAGCGCCTAATGCTCAAAGACTATAAGAGCTAGAGCAACGATGTTTTGGATTCAAACTTCTGTGATATGTCACTGCTACAAAAATATTTCAAAACTTTGCCCCGCCCACTTCCGCCCCCACAAAGGACGAAAATCTGTGGCATCCACAATTTTGACGATACGAAAAAACTAAAAACGCAGAATCGTAGGAGAAGACTATATCTTCTAGAGTGCAAAATCTGAACAAGATCGTATAATTATTATAGCCAGAATCACGAAAACAATTTCACTCTTTCTCGCTCTGTCTCTCTCTAACACACAGGTTTCATGGTCGGTTTTTCCAATTGCAAAATATGAGTTCAAGGATCTCAGAACCTATAAAAGCCAGAGCAACCAAATTTGGTATCCACACTCCTGTGATATCGGACCTTGACCGTTTCCTGTCCAAATTTCGCCACACCCACTTCCGCCCCCGCAAAGGACGAAAATCTGAGGCAACCACAAATCTCAGAGACTATTAAGGCTAGAGTAACCAAATTTGGTGCACACACTCCTTTAAGATGTCACTATAAAACGTATATCTCAGAATTTCGCCCCACCCCCATCCGCCCCCACAAAGGACGAAAATCTGTTGCATCCACAATATTGCAGATTTGAGAAAACTAAAAACGCAGAATCATAGATAATGACCATATCTATTAGATTGCTGAATCTGGATCAGATCAGATCATTTTTATAGCCAAAAGGAACAAATCAATTTGCAGTGGCTACGCAGCGCCCGACGTCACGCTCAGACTGATTTTCTGTCTCTCTCGCACGCACTCTTTGTCGTGTCGTTAAATATTAGCGGCGTCTGCCGGAGGAGAGCCATACTGACTTAGTATCGGGTATAACCGTAGAGTTGCGGTGTCCGCAGCAACTCACAACGTTCCCCCTCGTTATAGATTAATGTTATAAATTATTTATTGGGGAGCAGAAAGCTTGTCGGTAGTAGTAGTGGCGGAGGGGGAAAAAGACTTTTGTCATGTCAGCGGGACACGGCACGGCACGGCACACGACAGACACCACAAAAAGAAAACAGGGCACCACGGAAAAGAAGGAAATGGCGACACGGCAAAGAACAATCAATCAATCAAGACGTTCTAGAACGTCCGACGAAGTACCAAATTTGGTTACTCTAGCCTTAATAGTCTCTGAGATTTATGGTTGCCCCAGATTTTCGTCTTTTGCGCGGGCGGAAGGGGGGGTGTCGAAATTTTGACACAAAACGGTCAAGGTCCGATATCACAGGAGTGTGGATACCAAATTTGGTTGCTCTAGCTTTTATGGGTTCTGAGATCCTTGAACTCATATTTTGCAATTGGCAAAACCGACCATGAAACCTGTGTGTTAGAGTGAGACAGAGCGAGAAAGAGTGAAATTGTTTTCTTGATTCTGGCTATAATAATTATACGATCGTGTTCAGATTTTGCACTCTAGAAGATATAGTCATCTTCTACGATTCTGCGTTTTTAGTTTTTTCGTATCTTTAAAAATGTGGATGCCACAGATTTTCGTCCTTTGTGGGGGCGGAAGTGGGCGGGGCAAAGTTTTGAAATATTTTTGTAGCAGTGACATATCACAGAAGTTTAGATCCAAAACATCGTTGCTCTAGCTCTTATAGTCTTTGAGCATTAGGCGCTGAAGGGGACGGACAGACGGACGGACGGACAGACGGACAGACGGACGGACAGACAGACATGGCTCAATCGACTCGGCTATTGATGCTGATCAAGAATATATATACTTTATGGGGTCGGAAACGATTCCTTCTGAACGTTACACACATCCACTTTTACCACAAATCTAATATACCCCAATACTCATTTTGAGTATCGGGTATAATTACAATTTATTTTATTTCTAAGCGGAGGACAAACATCTACGGAGCACCGGCGGGCATATTGTAAATCGATGTTCAATCCGTTTTTCTGGATCGTTGGGGCTCAACCTTCCGATCTCTTTTATTGTCGTTTATGTTCTCAATTTTACAATTGTGTTTTGGGCATTTGTAAGCCAAAAGCCGCGGAGCTGCGCTGCCAGTGACGCCGGCCGCGGAGCGGCAGAACTATGTGTTCTTATCTCTTATATGTTAGTATGTATATGTGTGAATATGCTCAGCGCTGTTGGCAGCGAGAGCGCGAGGGAAGATATATGTGTGTATGCATGTATATTAGTGCCGTCAAGTCATGGGAACATGCTGACGCTGCACTTGGGTCGCTCGAGGCATTCTTGAGTGAATCGTAATACGATCACCCAGAATGTCTGGGACTTTATTGTTACGTAAACACTGAAACTAAGTGTTACAGTGTGTATTCTTTAAGTACCGTCGGTACAGTGGGTATTCGTAATAATGAATAATTTACTTTACTTTAATATGAGCATACTACATCTCCCTCCTTTTGAAAAATAACGTAATATAATGAAGTTATTTTATTTTTAGCTTTTACTATATATGTATACGAGTTATGTATTCTTAAAAAGACAATTTATATATATATATTTTTTTTTTTTTTGCTTTTTAGTCAATTATTAGAATATTGAACTTTAATTAATATTGATAAAATTTAAAAGTTATTTGAATATAAATGCAGAGTAGTATATTTTTATGGTTTATATTTATGTATGGCCATACTAAAAATGATTAATAATTGCAAATCTTTAACCTATCCTTATGTACTTTCTGAGTTTTGTTTTTATTATCGGAGATTATGACGTTATCTCTTTCTCCGATACTTTCTACTCTATATGGTCCTATATATTTAAAATCTAGCTTATGTCCTGTTTCATTTTTCAATAAAACTTTATCTCCTACAGCTAAATTTAAATCTTTTAACTTTAAGTCATATAGCTGTTTATTTTTAATTTTATGCTCCTCGAGCATAATCCTTGCTCGTTTATATTCTATTTCTAATCTATATTTACTCTCTTTAGAGTAATCATCTATGTTATATAGAGGTGCTATTCTATCTATAGTATTAAATTGAACTGGTAAGTTTGAAGTCTTACCGAAAACTAGCTCATATGGACAATAATCATGTGCCATAGAGGGGGTTGTATTAAAACAATATACGAAGTATTGCAGCCATACATCCCAATCTGATTTGTCAGCTGAGATGTATGAGCGTATGAATTCGTTAAATGTTCTGTGGCTTCGCTCCACGGTTCCTACAGTCTGGTGATGATGTGCAGTAGAAGTTATGTTTTTGATGTTTAGATTTTTACATAAGTCTTCAATTATTGAATTTTTATATTCTGTTCCCATGTCCGTAATGAACGTCTTCATTGGACCGTACTTTAGAATAAAATTTTCAAAAATAGCTTTAGCTACTGTATTTGCACTTTTGTTTCTAATAGGTATGGCAACAAGGTATTTTGTCAGGTCACATATTAAGGTGACTGCATATTCATTTCCTTGTTCTGATTTAGGAAGTGGACCGATCGTATCCACTATTACCCTATCAAAAGCCATGTATGGTGTTTCTGTAATAGTCAATGGAGTTATTGTGTGCTTGGTTACTTTAGCTTTTTGGCATTTTGGACATTTTCGTATGTAATTGGTTATTTCTTTAGTCATACCTTTCCAAAAATAATGTCTTTTGACCTTGGCCAAGGTTTTTGTTATGCCTGTATGTCCTCCTTGTATGGGATCATCATGTAATGTAGACAGTATTGCTTCTTTTTCTTTTTCATTTTTAATTAGGGTCACCGGGTTGAGTAGCGCTACTCTTATTGTTCGTAATATTTGATTGCCCATATTTTTAAAATTATCTATTGAAATGTATTCAAAGATATTTTCCCACGGTGCCACTTTGAGTTGGCTGATTTTTTGTTTACCGGCTTGCGTTTCAAGCCTTTGGAAAAACTGACCTAAGTCAAGGGTTCCATTAGTATACAAATCCCTAACATCATATCTTGCAGTAATTTTTTTTCCATGTTTGAAAAAACATAAATTATTATTTACATGCAAGGTCACTACTTTACGTACTTCGTCATTGTTGATGACTTCATATACGTTGGGCTTTGAAGCTTTTGTTAGAGATTGCCTAGGCAATTCTATTTGTTCTTTTCCTGCGCAGGATTTCTGTCTACTCTGTTGCCTGGTAGTGACTTTCAGGACTTTATTCGTATTTTGTATGTTTTTTAGGTCTGTGATGGTTATTCTTGATAACGCATCTGCTACATGATTATCTTTACCCTTTAGATACTCGACTGTAAAGTCGTATTCTTCTAATTCGAGCCGCATGCGTGTGAGTTTTGAGCTAGGATTGACCATTGAAAATAGGTATGTTAGTGGTCTGTGATCCGTTTTTACTGTAAAGTGTTTACCATAGATATATGGTCGAAAATGGGTAATTGCCCAATGAATTGCTGCTAATTCCTGTTCTGTAGTACTTTTGTTACTTTCACCTTTTGTGAATGAACGTGATGCATATGCTAATGGGAGTTGGAGTCCGTTATGGTTTTGAGTTAAAACCGCTCCACATGCTTGTTTACTAGCATCGCTGATTATGCAAAATTCTTTCTGAAAATCTGGGTACTGTAACAGAGTGGGTTCCATAAGTTTATCTTTTAAATATTGGAATGCATTTTGACATTCAGTTGACCACTCAAAGGGGACATTCTTTTTACATAATCTAGTTATGTGCCGGGAATAGTCGGCGAAGTTTTTAATAAAACGTCTATAATAATTGCAAAATGCAATAAATCGTCTAGCGCTGTCCGCATCATGTGGGACTGGATAGTTTTTGATGACGTCATATTTCTTGTCATCTGGCAAGATTCCTTTATCTGTGCATTTATGACCAAGAAAGGTCACTTCATGCATAAAAATGAACATTTTTGTGGATGTAATTATACCCGATACTCAAAATGAGTATTGGGGTATATTAGATTTGTGGTAAAAGTGGATGTGTGTAACGTCCAGAAGGAATCGTTTCCGACCCCATAAAGTATATATATTCTTGATCAGCATCAATAGCCGAGTCGATTGAGCCATGTCTGTCTGTCCGTCTGTCCGTCCGTCCGTCTGTCCGTCTGTCCGTCTGTCCGTCTGTCCGTCCCCTTCAGCGCCTAATGCTCAAAGACTATAAGAGCTAGAGCAACGATGTTTTGGATCCAGACTTCTGTGATATGTCACTGCTCCAAAAATATTTCAAAACTTTGCCCCGCCCACTTCCGCCCCCACAAAGGGCGAAAATCTGTGGCATCCACAATTTTGACGATACGAGAAAACTAAAAACGCAGAATCGTAGAAGATGACTATATCTTCTAGAGTGCAAAATCTGAGCCAGATCGTATAATTATTACAGCCAGAATCACGAAAACAATTTCACTCTTTCTCGCTCTGTCTCACTCTAACACACAGGTTTCATGGTCGGTTTTGCCAATTGCAAAATATGAGTTCAAGGATCTCAGAACCTATAAAAGCCAGAGCAACCAAATTTGGTATCCACACTCCTGTGATATCGGACCTTGACCGTTTCCTGTCCAAATTTCGCCACACCCCCTTCCGCCCCCGCAAAGGACGAAAATCTGAGGCAACCACAAATCTCAGAGACTATTAAGGCTAAAGTAACCAAATTTGGTACACACACTCCTTTAAGATGTCACTATAAAACGTATATCTCAGGACGAAAATCTGTTGCATCCACAATATTGCAGATTTGAGAAAACTAAAAACGCAGAATCATAGATAATAACCATATCTATCAGGTTGCTGAATCTGGATCAGATCAGATCATTTTCATAGCCAAAAGGAGCAAATCAATTTGCACTGGCTACGCAGCGCCCGACGTCACGCTCAGACTGATTTTCTGTCTCTCTCGCACGCACTCTTTGTCGTGTCGTTAAATATTAGCGGCGTCTGCCGGAGGAGAGCCATACTGACTTAGTATCGGGTATAACCGTAGAGTTGCGGTGTCCGCAGCAACTCACAACGTTCCCCCTCGTTTTAGGTTGTGTTTCCTACATATCTCAAAAATATCTGTTATGTTTTTAAGCATATGTTTTTCGGAACAACCCATGACTATTAGATCGTCCATATACAGGAAGGCTTGCGAAGCTTCAAGTCCAGAGAATGCTATAGTCATCATTCTTTGAAATGAATTCGGCGCTATTTTTAAACCAAATGGTAGTCGCGTGAAGCGATATGAGCCATTGCTCGTTGAAAAAGACGTTATATTTCGCGAACTTTCTTCTAGTTCGATTTGATGAAAACCTGACATTAAGTCAAGGCATGAGAAATACTTTGCTCTACCTAGTTGATCCAAAATGTCATCAATTCTAGGTAGTGGAAATTTGTCGGCCAGGACGATAGTCATCTACTAATCGCCATTTCTTTTGTTCTGAACCCGGAAGGGCTTTCTTTGGGACAAGTAGAAGTGGGCTGTTGTATTCTGATACGGATGGTTCGACAATATTGTCGTTGATTAATTTTCCTACTTGTTTTTTAATTTCCTCAACTTGGCTATGCGGACTTCGATAGTTCTTTATATATATAGGTTCGTCATCCCTCAATCTCAATTTCTGTTTATAAAAATTATTTGTTGTGATTGATTCGGTTTCAAGCCCGAATACGTCACTAAAATTGGTACATAGTTTAGTTAATTGCTTCTTGAATTGTACTGGGAAATGTTTGCTTAATTCAGCTATGACAGTTTTTTCTCGGATTTTTTGAGTTGTTTGAATTACCTTGTAATTCGAAAGTGGTTCATATTGTATGTTATTTATATGTACTAATTGGTTGGTACTGGTTGTATTCAGCAATCGGACAAATGTATTATTTTTTGAAGTTATTGTATTTGCTACATAAATACCAGGTTGAATTTCCTGGTTTGGGATCAATATGGTTTCTATATCGGACGTTAATTCTATTTTTCTGACAACTTGTGATCTTGCTGGTAGAAGAATTGTATTGTTACCAGAACTGTATGTTATTGGAACATAAATTTTAATTTTTATATTATTTGGTCGTATTATTAACCAATCCTCTGCAGATTTTAAGTCTATTAGGCAGTTTAATTCTTTTATGAAATCAATGCCTATTATTCCATCACACGGAATTGCAAAATTTTGATTAACTAAATGGAAATTGTGTGGAATTATGTACTTATCCGTCTGTAGCTCTATTAGGGTAAGGCCTTGGGATGTTATTATACCTTCCCCTATTCCTTAAATATCTATTTTATTTTTTGTTTGAATGTCGTTAAAGACATCTGAATTTTCTTTTAATAATGATATATTGGCACCTGTATCTATAAGGAATGTAAGTTGTTTTCCTGTTTTAGAATTGCGGAATGCCACGAATATATTGAGATTGAGGTTGATTGTGTGAACCGCTGGATTTTTTAATTTAGTGTATCTAAAGGATCTTGGGAGTTTCCCGAAGCTGTCTGGGTAACACGAACATTGTTCTGTCGTGTGTTTCCATTGCTATTGTATCTTTGGTTGTTATAGGTTCCACCGTTATTACGGTTATTTCCCCTATAGCCAACACGACCTCTATTGTTATTATAACTATTGTTGTTGTAAATATGGTTGTGGTTGTAGCCACGACCATTTCCTCCACCACGATAGTTACCTCGAAAGTTACTACCGCGGTAGACTTGTCCTTGTCTGGTGTACAATATTGAACTTGCGCTACCAGTCATCTCTGTACTACACTGTATATATTTTGCTACGGCATCATTCATTGTTGGGAATGTGCCTGCTTCTAGTATTGTTTTGAGTCTGCCGTGCTCGCAATTTTTAACCATTGTACTAATGGCCTCTTTTCAGCTGAACTTATCGGCGTGTTCCGCTGGCAAACCCTCATTAATGTATGATGCTTCTAGAAGTTTTCTCATATCATCAATCTCTGTTGTGAATTGGGCGGCTGTTTTGCCTTTTTGGCATACTTTTGCCATTTTAGCCTTTATAACATCTGATGACTCTCCGACAATAGTGTCTTGCAATTTCTTTATTATTGCGCTAATGGTGGTTTCATCTTGTATTTTATACAATGTAGTTCCTATTACTTTTGATTTAATTACTTCTATATCTAAATTTTCGTATGGTCCTTTCGTTAGATCGACCAATTTGACTGCCGTAATGAATCTTTGTAAATGGAGTTTCTGTCCATTAAATTCCGGAATGGCGTGCGAAATATCTTTGATATATGCCCGTTGGGCAATTGTTTCGTCTGCCATTGTGGTTGGTTCTTGCCCGACCACGCTGTTTGCTGAACTAGTCGACGGTTTGTCGTCGTTCACCGGATGGTTCGATCTATTTGATCGAGAATCGTCTTCCGATATAATGATAATATTTTTTACATTCGGGGGCCTGGGACTTATTGGCCTTGATTCCGATTCTACAGCTGGTATATATGTCGCAGCTGTGTTTAGAAGATTTGGGATGTGTATGTCTAGATTGAATTTTTCTTTAACGAATACTAATCGTTCCCTTAGACGTTTGAAGACGTCTGTAGATTGAAACCAATGTATATCAGTAAGTCTTTGTCTGTTTTCTAGAAAAAGTTCTCTGACCTCATTATATATGTTTACCAAATTAGTTGTATGTTTAATGACCGTACTATTTTGTGTAGGTCTGTTCTGCGTTAAGCATTTGTATGACTTATCGAATTCTGCTCTTAGAGTGCAAACTTTAGCGCAGATCGTAAGCCAGTCCATATGTGTTTTTTAATGTTGTCCATTCCGATTGGGAGACAATCTAACATTAGCAATCACAATTCTTCCTAAAATTTCATTTTCTATTATTTGGCTGTTTACGAGGATGCCGGGTATGGTTGATAATACGATACCCTTTTGTGTGGCATCACAATGAATTAGTGGTGAAAAAGGTAAATTATATTCGTTCATATATGAGTATTCGAACTCGTATATGCTAATTGGATTGGGGAATGCGGCTAAGATTGCTTTAGCTCTATATTCGAAATTTTCATTCCTATCGTGGGTAGCCCTAATGGCTGCTGCTGTTCTACGAGACATTTTATTTTGTCTTTGTAACAATGTATTAAAGGCGGGAATTCTACCTGAAGTGTACCCATGTACATGTATTCGAGCTCTATTATGCTCCTAGGGGTCGTTGAGACCAATTTTTTTTTTTTTTTTTTTTTTTTAAGCTCTATCTAAATTGTTTGCCCTACTCATATATCTCTTTTTAATTATCTTATTATGTTTTACATACAATGTTAAAAGGAATTGTAAAACAGTGACAATGGTTAAAATCAGAAGTAATAACCAGAGTGCATTGAGATCATCCCTGTGGTCTATTATTTTGACATTATTGACCACATTGGCCGTATTGTCTTTGGTCTGACTATCGTCAGAACCGAACCAACCCATGGTGATGATTTTCTCTCAAAAATTGGTTTCTACAATGTTGGAGTTTTTTATTTTTATTTTTTTTTTTTAAATTATTTGCTATTCATTTATTCTTTTCAATAAAAAAAAATTTTTTTTTTTCTCATGGACACACATGTCTATATACCCTTCCTTTTTTTTTTTTTGTTTTACTCTTTAAAATTTCATCAATATAATTTTTTTTTTTTTTAATATATATTTGATCAAAATGAAGGAAGAAAAAAAATGTTAAGGGACATGTGATCGATTTACAGGTTTTTCATTATATAATTCAACATCGATCACATGGTTTTAGTAATAGCCTAACAGAGGTTAGTATTTTCAAGTTGCACTTTAAGGGTGCTTCAACTCGAGATAGAAAATTATAATTATTGGCAATATGAGGCATGGCATTTCTGCAGCTCAATTGCGTAACTTCGCTCTTTTATTGGCGAAGTTGTTTATTGATTTCCTTGATGCGCTCTTGGCAGCGCTGTCGGTCCTCTTCATTTGTATATGTTTTTTCCAGGTCCCGCTCCAGACGTCGTTGTTGAAGCAGCCGTTTGATCCGGCCGCCCCTCTTTGTTTTCTTCCTGGGGCGTTTTTCTTGTCTTGCCCTGTACTCAGCTATTGTGAGTGGGCGTGGTCCATCGTTTGGATACACTTCTAAGGCCTCTTGTAGGCTGAGTGCGTCCCTTTGCTCGGTAGGAGCAGCGTCGGCGAAGTCTGGTGCATTTTCTGCTGCTGGAGTGTTTGTGTTACTGTCCATCGACGGTGCAAGGGGCGGTCCTATGCCACTCGCACTTATATTATTGGTCCTTGCTGGGTCTGGTGGGGGCCGGTGCTGGTCTTCGCACAGGTTTTTATATTGCGTGTACGCTCTTTGTAGCGCGGGCTGTTAAATCTCCTTGGGTATTATATATTCCTGGCCGCATTGTAGTCCCCAAGGTTAAGGGTATAAATTATAATGCAACATGGGTTTGTGCGTAATATCGTCGGCAGTCGTGCATGGGTCTGGCGAACCGGCTGGTTTGGCTTTCTGCTGGGTTTTTTCCTTGGCACTGGCACTGGGGACAACACTATTTCAATAGTTTTTCCAATTCATCAATTTTCTTTTGACTTGGTCCGATTTTTTTTTTTTTTTTAACAAAATCACATATTATATTTTTTTCCGGCCATTCTTTGTCTTTATTATTTTTGACACTTTTTTGAAAAAATTTTTCTCCTTTTTTTTTTCAATCCTTAGATTGATCCATCGCGTAGGACATATATGGTCCTGTCAAGAACTATGTGTTCTTATCTCTTATATGTTAGTATGTATATGTGTGAATATGCTCAGCGCTGTTGGCAGCGAGAGCGCGAGGGAAGATATATGTGTGTATGCATGTATATTAGTGCCGTCAAGTCATGGGAACATGCTGACGCTGCACTTGGGTCGCTCGAGGCATTCTTGAGTGAATCGTAATACGATCACCCAGAATGTCTGGGACTTTATTGTTACGTAAACACTGAAACAAAGTGTTACAGTGTGTATTCTTTAAGTACCGTCGGTACAGTGGGTATTCGTAATAATGAATACTTTACTTTACTTTAATATGAGCATACTACAATATCAAACGCAATGCGAACAATACGCTGTATACCGGCCGGCTCTGTTGTCCCCCTGTGTGTTGTTAATTGGCTGGCTGGATTTTTGGTGTATGCGTGCAGAGTGGGCAAAAATTGGAGATGGCGAGCGGCTCTGGTCCGGCCGCCCACGTTGCATCTGTCTGTTGGTTTGGTGCAGCAGACCGAGTGGCACTGGTCCGGCCACCCGAGGATGCATTGTCCAGTGTGTTGGCATTGACATCGAAATGTGATGCCAACGATTTGTGTTATTGGCCGCATCCAAGTGGCAAACTGGTCCGGCCACCAGGATACGTTGTCGATTGTGATGTTGTTGGCCGCATCCGAGTGGCTGCTGATCCGGCCACCCAGGATGCGCTGTCAGCTGTATTGGCCTGGCCTCCTCGGCCACGTTCGTCGTCGGTTTTAATTGCGATTTTTGAGTGGCTGCTGGTCCGGCCACCCAGATGAGGAGGTGTTCGTTTTGGCGTGTGATTTAAATTTGTGTTTATTTGCAGGTACTTGTCGGCGTTTAGATGTTATTTGTGGCGCCCCTTGTCTGGTTGGTGTTGGCGTAACAGGTGAGTATTTTGTGTGTTTTGGCAGTCTGCTTCTCCCTTCTGTTTCTTCTTCCTTTGCAGGATTTGCTGGCGTCCGGCGGCTCAACACCAGGCCATCCCGCCCTCACATAATGGCATGAGAGACGGGTGTGACCCAGTGGAGCGGCAACAGGCGCCAGCATCTGCGTCGTCGTTGGAATGGCTGCTGTTGGTTCGGAGTGGCGCGACGTCACGGCCATGGTCAGGCGGCAGCGTCCTCAACAGATGCCTCCTTGATGTTGATGGCGAGGCAGCTTCTTGTTGGTCAGCTCTGTCTGTGTATTGGCAGGTAAGTGTGATTTTTGTGTGTTTTGGCCGTTTTCGTTGTTGTCCGTATTGACGTCTTTTTCTTTGTTGCAGTGGCTGTCTCTGGATCGACGATTGGGCACATCAATAGGCGCCGCCCGATCGCATGCATTCTCGTGCGCTGGCGATTTGTGCCCTCCATATTTCGCCCAGGCCATCCAGCGCCTCGAATGGATCGTGATCGGTCCATTCGTCGTCATCGTCATCGTCTAATTCAGACGCGTCGCAGTCCACGTCGGACTCTGAATCCGATATGTTGGTTGGAGTGGGGGCATGGCTGTTGTGCCCTTGCCATTTGCTGCAGTAAATTTGGTGAGTTGCTCTGCCATCTGGTCGATCCTCCTTTCCAACTCTATTATACGCTGTACGAATAATTGCAGATTTTCAGCGCAGCTGCCCTCGCACTGAGCTGCTGGCCGCTGCTGCTGCTGGTGTTGGCGTGGCGTCGGAGCATCATTCGCGATCGGCTGCATCGGCTGGGATCTCTGGTGTTGGCGCCCCCTGGTCGATGGCTGTGGATGATGGTCGCCATACCGATGCTGCTGCCGATCCGGTTGCTGTTGGCGTTGCTGCTGCGGATTATAGCCCTTGTAGGCGCTGATGTGCTGGCCCTGGCAGTTGGCGCATTTGGGAGCGGCACTCCTCGGCTTGCTGCAATCTGCAGCGCGTCTACAATATGAGCGGGTTTGGCCAAACACCTGGCAACGATGGCACTGGGCAGGGTCACGGGAGACTCCAAGTCTCTCAACCGTGACGGGCATCCCACCCAGGCGTCGCAGCTTCAACATATCGTATTGGCCTCGAAGAGGTTGAATTGACAGCTGCGATCGAATCGATCGGTGATCACCCTTACAAACCGAACCGTGAACCCCTCGTTCAGCATACTGCTGCGAATCCAATCCGGCAGCGTGGAGTGGGAGAGTCCTCGGATGAGGATCCTCAAGCCACGTTCCTGGCTGGGCTGATGCCCGAATTCGCCGTGCCGGATGTCATTTTCGGTGGTAGTGGCAGGGGTGTTTGTAATGGTGATGGCGGTGGTGGTGTTGGTATTGGCAGGTGTATTTGTAATTGTATTTATATTGGCGTCATTATTTTTATTGCTATTGTCGATATTGTCTGTGTGAATAGTAGTGGCAGGGGCAGGGCAGGGGCATGTGTTGGCTGTGTAGATTGTGGCAGAGAGGCAGGATCGGCAACTATGTTGGTGTTAGCTGTCTTTGTTATCCGTTTCTGCTGCTTCTGCCGCAGCTCGTGCTGCCTCAGCTGCTCCTGGACAATAACCTCCAGCTCCTCCAAAGTTTGCCTTTTCTTTTTGGGATTTTTAATTGGCGGCCGCTGCTGCTGATGGTGGTGATGGCGGCCCTGTCGTCTGACCCGTTCCCTCTCCCCTCCTCATCGTCGCTCTCACTGACGATGAGGGCATGGCGTCGCTTTGGGGTTGCTGGTGTTGGTGGGATTGGTGGTATTCGTGGTTGTGGTTGTGTAGTTGCTGGTTGTCGTGGTATTGGTGTTGGCTGGACACTGGCACGGATCGACCCGCCGCTCGAGCTCGAACCAAGTTCGATTCGCAACGGGTTCGATCCGGTCGTGTGTGTGTGTGTGTGGCGGCCCGTTGGCCGTTCTGGCGCTCCGCTCTTGCGCGTCGGTTTGCTGGCTCTCCTCTGTCTTCTCCCTCTCCCGTTACTCCCGAACTGTGTTGTGTGTTCGAGAGCGTGAGAGGCGGGAAAAGTGGCAGTGAGAGCGGCGACTTCTCGGCATTTCCCTTTTTGGTTTGCGCTTGCGTGATGTGGCTCGAGGGGGGAGTGGCTGTGGCCGTGGATATATCGGCTATGGCGATGGCTGGGTACTCACAGTTGGTTGCATTGGCTCGCTGCTCTTGTTGGCTGCAGCCGCCGTCGCTGTGGCGTCGGCGCTCTCCATTGGCGTTGACGTTGTTGCTGGCGTCTGCGCCAAGGGCTCTGCTGCTGCTGCTGCTATTGGCGGTGTTGGTGTTGATGGCCGCTGCTGCTGCTGCAGCGGGCCGCTCTGCCGCCGTCGCTGTGGCGTCTGCTTGACCCTCGCCTGGCCATTCCTCTTGTCATTTTTGTTGCTGGTGTAGGTTTTTCCCTTTCGTCAAGTTAATTGCAGTTAAGTTGTTTTTGTGTGTTTGTATTTGGACTTTTAGTGGCACTTTCTATCTCTTTACACAGTTTTCTCTCGTTAGTTTGTGTTTTTATAGATTAATGTTATAAATTATTTATTGGGGAGCAGAAAGTGTGTCGGTAGTAGTAGTGGCGGAGGGGGAAAAAGACTTTTGTCAGCGGGGCACGGCACGGCACGGCACACGACAGACACCACAAAAAGAAAACAGGGCACCACAGAAAAAAAGGAAATGGCGACACGGCAAAGAACAATCAATCAATCGCAACCTCTCGAGCGGGCGGACGAGATGAGAGTGGCGGACGAGGTTCATGGTGGAACACTCCATATCCGCCAACTCCCACACTCTCCCCCCCCCCCCCCCCCCCCCCCCCCCCCCCTCCCCCACCATACGAAAGGCCCGATCGCCGATCTCATTTACCGGTGCTCTCACCACCGGTTCCACTTTCATTCAGGAATTGGCTGGGCGTAAATTGCCGAAGTTGGCGGCCGACAACACACTGGCGTTGAGAAATTTGAATTTCAATTGGCTTTTGTGTTATCGGTCATTATGGTCTGGTATTTGCGTGGTATTTTTTGGTGTTACCACATGTCAATGGGAATATGGGAATGGCAGATAGGTGGGGAAGAAGAGAACAGAAAAAGGTAAAAACTAATCAGAAAACTACGAAAAATATACAATTAACTACAGAAAAACTACATTAATTTACAAAAACTTATTCCTAATATCACAGGCAAGTAACTAAAACTATGGACAAACTATCTACGGACATGCAAAACTACAGAAACAACAGAATTGACATCTTCAACAAATACATTGATGCAGACAAGGTAAAATAAACGATAATTGACATACATATACACACATATAAACATATTAATTACAATTTATTTTATTTCTAAGAGGAGGACAAACATCAACGGAGCACCGGCGGGCATATCAAACGCAATGCGAACAATACGCTGTATACCGGCCGGCTCTGTTGTCACCCTGTGTGTTGTTAATTGGCTGGCTGGATTTTTGGTGTATGCGTGCAGAGTGGGCAAAAATTGGAGATGGCGAGCGGCTCTGGTCCGGCCGCCCACGTTGCATCTGTCTGGACCGAGTGGCTCCTGGTCCGGCGATTTTTGAGTGGCTGCTGGTCTGGCCACCCAGATGAGGAGGTGTTCGTAGTGTTTGTTCGTAGTGGCGTAACGTCACGGCCATGGTCAGGCGGCAGCGTCCTCAAAAGAGGCCTCCTTTTCCGCCCCTTTGGCAGGAATTGTTGATGTTGATGGCGAGGCAGCTTCTTGTTGGTCAGCTCTGTCTGTTTGTCCGTTTTTCTTTGTTGCAGTGGCTGTCTCTGGATCGACGATTGGGCACATCAATAGGCGCCGCGCGATCGCATGCATTCGCGTGCGCTGGCGATTTGTGCCCTCCATATTTCGCCCAGGCCATCCAGCGCCTCGAATGGATCGTGATCGGTCCATTGGTCGTCGCCGTCATCGTCTAATTCAGACGCGTCGCAGTCAATGTCGGACTCTGAATCCGATATGGCTGCTGCTGTATTGGCGGCGACTGATGGTATTGGCAGAGGGGCAGGAACTGCTGCTGCTGTTGGTTGGAGTGGGGGCATGGCTGTTGTGCCCTTGCCATTTGCTGTATAAGTAGCTAGTAGTTGCGTTTGAGTATAGCTTCTTTGTGGTTGTGGCATGTCAGCAGTG
This sequence comes from Drosophila persimilis, assembly GCF_003286085.1. NCBI lineage: Eukaryota > Metazoa > Arthropoda > Insecta > Diptera > Drosophilidae > Drosophila > Drosophila persimilis. Next base: position 15,711 of record NW_020825415.1, on the reverse strand, counting down.
TATATATTGTATAGCACTGGGCCAAGGACACTGCCTTGCGGGACTCCTGCAGCTACTTGCTTTTGACTTGAATTGGTATTATTGCAACAGACGACTTTGAAGGTTCTATCCATAAGATAATTTGTGAGTAGAATCAATAATTTGTGTGGTATTATGGTTTTAAGTTTGCAGAGTAGACCTTGATGCCAGACTCTATCAAAAGCTTCCTGGATGTCCATGTAAACAGCACAGCTATGTCGTTGTTGTTTATATGACCTGAGGATAAATTGAGTGACTCATCCAACTTGTTGTTCAGCGGAGTGCTGACTTCTAAAACCGAATTGATGATTTGGTATGGCCATGGAAAAGTGTTCTTCATAAAAAAGACTTGGTTGAATGAGGAGCTCGAAAATTTTTGAAAATCCTGATAGAAGACTGATAGGCCTGTAGGATTAAAGTTTATCCGGCGGTTTTCCAGGTTTCTGAATCATTGTTATATTAGCACATTTCCAAGCCTTTGGGAAATACCCAATCTGGAAGGCAGTCTTGAATATCAGCAAAAGGTAGGAAATGGCAGATAACGGTAAGGCTTTTATCTTTTATATCGATATTATCAAATCCAGGTGACTTTCTTGACTTGAGTTTTTTGATTTCAGTGTTTAATTCATTTAAGGTAACTGGTCTGATTTGTTGTTCGTCTGGGGAATTGTTACGTCGATTTAGGAGTAAACCGTAGTTCGAGATGCTGTGCAAAGGCTTGCTTTTTATACCCGATACTCAAAATGAGTATTGGGGTATATTAGATTTGTGGTAAAAGTGGATGTGTGTAACGTCCAGAAGGAATCGTTTCCGACCCTATAAAGTATATATATTCTTGATCAGCATCAAGTCTGTCTGTCCGTCCGTCCGTCTGTCCGTCCCCTTCAGCGCCTAGTGCTCAAAGACTATAAGAGCTAGAGCAACGATGATTTGGATCCAGACTTCTGTGATATGTCCCTGCTACAAAAATATTTCAAAACTTTGCCCCGCCCACTTCCGCCCGCACAAAGGACGAAAATCTGTGGCATCCACATTTTTAAAAATACGATAAAACCAAAAACGCAGAATCGTAGAGAATGACCATATCTTTTAGACTGCAATCTGAATTGGATCGTATTATTATTATAGCCAGCATCAAGAAAACAATTTCATTTTTTCTCGCCCTGTCTCTCTCTAACACACACGTAGCATAGGCGGCTTTGCTTAGAGTAAAACATTAGCGCCTAGATCTCAGAGACTATAAAAGCTAGAGCAACCAAATTTGGTATCCACACTCCTAATATATCAGACCGAGACGAGTTTGTTTCAAAATTTCGCCACACCCACTTCCGCCCCCGCAAAGGATGCAAATCTGGGGATATTCACAAATCTCAGAGAGTATTAAGGCTAGAGTAACCAAATTTAGTGTCCGTACTCCTATTAGATCTCACTATAAAACGTATATCTCAAAATTTCGCCCCACCCCCTTCCGCCACACAAAGGACGAAAATCTGTTGCATCCACAATATTGCACATTCGAGAAAACTAAAACTAACGCAGAATCATAGATAATGACCATATCTATCAGGTTGCTGAATCTGGATCAGATCAGATCATTTTTATATCCAAAAGGAACAAATCAATTTGCAGTGGCTACGCAGCGCCCGACGTCACGCATAGACTGATTTTCTGTCTCTCTCGCACGCACTCTTTGTCGTGTCGTTTTTTATTCGCGGCGTCTGCCGGAGGAGAGCCATACTGACTTAGTATCGGGTATAACCGTAGAGTTGCGGTGTCCGCAGCAACTCACAACGTTCCCCCTCGTTCTTCTTCGGTTTTGCACCATGGATCAGCAGGAGTTTGCTGTTCATCAGCCACATGCTTTCGAACTGGAGGATTTGGGATAGGCTGCCTCTTGATGGAATTAGTGAGTTGCCACAGCTTTTGCATGCTGTATCTCTCCGTCGGATCAATGGATTGTAACAGTCTACTTATTTTGTTGGCTTTTTATACCCGATACTCAAAATGACCAACGCCAATCCACAGGCAACGCATCCTGGGTGGCCGGACCAGCAGCCACTCGGCCGAGCGGGCAAATCCGAGCTTAATCTAAAACTAAAATTATATTTTAATAACAAAAGAAAAAAGTAAATAATTGTAATAAATACCACATTTGTAATCAATATTTATGCTATCCTATGTTGCCAAAACTTGTCATTTGTCAGATATAATGTTAATGTTGCTAGATGTAATAAGAGCATTAAATAAAGTTTGCTTTAAGGTCACACTAAAAAATGTGCTTTAAGCCAATTTGAACATCAACGAGGGGGAACGTTGTGAGTTGCTGCGGACACCGCAACTCTACGGTTATACCCGATACTAAGTCAGTATGGCTCTCCTCCGGCAGACGCCGCTAATATTTAACGACACGACAAAGAGTGCGTGCGAGAGAGACAGAAAATCAGTCTGAGCGTGACGTCGGGCGCTGCGTAGCCACTGCAAATTGATTTGTTCCTTTTGGCTATAAAAATGATCTGATCTGATCCAGATTCAGCAATCTAATAGATATGGTCATTATCTATGATTCTGCGTTTTTAGTTTTCTCAAATCTGCAATATTGTGGATGCAACAGATTTTCGTCCTTTGGGGGGGCGGATGGGGGTGGGGCGAAATTCTGAGATATACGTTTTATAGTGACATCTTAAAGGAGTGTGTGCACCAAATTTGGTTACTCTAGCCTTAATAGTCTCTGAGATTTGTGGTTGCCTCAGATTTTCGTCCTTTGCGGGGGCGGAAGTGGGTGTGGCGAAATTTGGACAGGAAACGGTCAAGGTCCGATATCACAGGAGTGTGGATACCAAATTTGGTTGCTCTGGCTTTTATAGGTTCTGAGATCCTTGAACTCATATTTTGCAATTGGCAAAACCGACCATGAAACCTGTGTGTTAGAGTGAGACAGAGCGAGAAAGAGTGAAATTGTTTTCGTGATTCTGGCTGTAATAATTATACGATCTGGTTCAGATTTTGCACTCTAGAAGATATAGTCATCTTCTACGATTCTGCGTTTTTAGTTTTCTCGTATCGTCGAAATTGTGGATGCCACAGATTTTCGCCCTTTGTGGGGGCGGAAGTGGGCGGGGCAAAGTTTTGAAATATTTTTGGAGCAGTGACATATCACAGAAGTCTGGATCCAAAACATCGTTGCTCTAGCTCTTATAGTCTTTGAGCATTAGGCGCTGAAGGGGACGGACAGACGGACAGACGGACGGACGGACAGACAGACAGGGCTCAATCGACTCGGCTATTGATGCTGATCAAGAATATATATACTTTATAGGGTCGGAAACGATTCCTTCTGGACGTTACACACATCCACTTTTACCACAAATCTAATATACCCCAATACTCATTTTGAGTATCGGGTATAAAAATGAAAAGATGTACATATAGTGCATACATTGCGCTCGATCCAACAGCCAGCGACTGATTTGAGGGTCCAAAAACTGCACTGGCTCCTAAACTCAAACAGCAAACTGAATCTCGATACCAAGGTCATGTTGTACAAGCAAATGATTGCACCTATCTGGCAGTACACATTGGCTGTATGTGTAGCCAGCAGCGCGGAATTTGGACAGATTAAAGTTGAGCAAAACAAGACTCTTCGCCTGATTTGCAATGCTCCATGGTATGTGAGGAACAACACCATTCACAGGGACCTGGAAGTGGACACTGTTGAAGCAGTGTATGAGAACGTATGAGATCCCACCTCAACATTGAGGCAGCCAAAGTGGTCAATGACCCTTATGTACCGCATAGAGTTACAAGACCTCGGTATACCGAGTTTCTTGGCAAAAACTTACCCAAGGAACTCGCAAAGCATGAATGGGATCGCATCGAGATGATCCCAGATCACCGCCCGTACACGGAAGAGGATCAAATAAGCCACGTCCGAAATCTCGATGACATGCGGAAGTGTGTCGCCACCACCAGAGTATAATTATTACACAGATGTCATACTCCCAAGAAGAAGGTTACTGGAGCCTGCTCCCATAGCCGAAATAGATTTGACGGTCAGCAGCAGAAGACTGAGATTAGAGCGATTAGGCCTAGCAGTTGGTACAGCTTTAAACGCTATTTCCACTGACCAGCGCTTGACCCACATTCGCGGCAGAGCGAGGTCAGCCAAGTCAATGAAAGCACACACACACACTAGCACAAAAATCCCATGGAAATCAACCACTGCCAGCAACAGCAACAACAAGCACAGAAAATAACGCGGGGGAACGTTGTGAGTTGCTACGGACACCGCAACTCTACAGTTATACCCGATACTAAGTCAGTATGGTTCTCCTCCGGCAGACGCCGCTAATATTAAACGACACCACAAAGAGTGCGTGCGAGAGAGACAGAAAATCAGTCTGAGCGTGACGTCGGGCGCTGCGTAGCCACTGCAAATTGATTTCTTGCTTTTGGTTACAAAAATGATCCGATCTAATCCAGATTCAGCAATCTGATAGATATGGTCATTCTCTATGATTCTGCGCTTTTAGTTTTCTCGAATCTGCAATATTGTGGATGCAACAGATTTTCGTCCTTTGTGGGGGCGGAAGGGGGTGGGGCGAAATTCTGAGATATATGTTTTATAGTGAGATCTAACAGGAGTGCGGATACCAAATTTGGTTACTCTAGCGTTAATAGTCTCTGAGATTTGTGAATATCCCCAGATTTTCGTCCTTTGCGGGGGCGGCAGGGGGTGTGTCGAAATTTTGAAACAAACTCGTCTTGGTCCGATATATTAGGAGTCTGGATACCAAATTTGGTTGCTCTAGCTTTTATAGTCTCTGAGATCTAGGCGCTAATGTTTTACTCTAAGCAAAGCCGCCTATGCTACGTGTGTGTTAGAGAGAGACAGGGCGAGAAAAAATGAAATTGTTTTCTTGATGCTGGCTATAATAATAATATGATCCAATTCAGATTCTGCAGTCTAAAAGATATGGTCATTCTCTACGATTCTGCGTGTTACTTTTCCACTTTTACCACAAATCTAATATACGCCAATACTCATTTTGAGTATCGGGTATAAAAACCATCAAACAATAAACATTGGTGCGATTTATTGTCCACCTGCACACGAATGGATTGATACACAATTTAAACAGGTATTTGACTCTCTGGGTAGCAGATTTATCGTAGCTGGGGATTGGAACGCCAAAAGCCAGTGGTGGGGCAACGCAAGATCCTGTAGACGAGGGGCTGCACTTCTGAAATGCATCCAGGAAAACGACCAAAGCATACTGGCCACTGGATCCCCCACCCATTTCCCTTCAAATCGACGACATATGCCGTCTGCTATAGACTTTGCGGTTTATAAGGGTATTAAACACAATTTAATTCACATTGAAACATCATATGACTTAGGTTCAGATCACAACATGCAAATCATTAGACTGCAATGCAAATATCAGAAGATTTCAAGCTCACCTAGAACAGCGAATCCATCTGGAGACTGAACTTCACAACGGCGACGACATAGATGATGCAGTGGCTATCCTTGAAGAGAACATTTACATTGCATTTGAATTGGCTTCGCAAACCTCAAGTAACCAGCACACAGTTTACGGACCGCAAAACTTTCATCTTGACTCGCAAACGCTGAAAGCGATCAAGATCAAAAGAATTCTCTGCAAAATCAACCAAAAAGATAGGTGCTCCAACCCCCTCATTGCACGCAGTATCAATCAGCTGACTAACAGTATACGTAAACGGATCAAGCTACAAAAAGACAAACAAATGAACAGACTGCTACACGACATCGACCCAACTGATAGGTACAGCATGCAGAAATGATCACGGCAGCCCTAGAAGACAGAGAAGAAATTAACGCAGTATTAGAAGAAAACGGTCCAGATGAAGCTGCTCAAATAATCAGACCTGTGACCATCCAGGAACTCAAATCGGAAATTAAGAAGCTCAAGACGAAAAAGGCACCCGGTTTCGACAGTATCGACAATCGCGTCATTAAATCTCTGCTAACATCCGCCATCGAGTATCTGCTGTTGATATGCAACTCGGCTCTGCAGTTCGGCCACTGGCGGGTCGGCAGCAGCCGCCGTCGCTGTGGCGTCGCTGGCGCTGTCGCTGTCGCTGTGCGCTGTCGCTGGCGCTGGCGCTGCCGTCTCTGCTTATATTGGTGTCTCTGCATTGGCAGCCGCTGCTGCTATCGTTGTTGATGGCTGCTGCTGCTGCCGCAAGGGCCCCTCTGTGGGCCGCTCTGCCGCCGTCGCTGTGGCGCCTGCGCGTTCCCCTCTTGGCCATCCCTCTGGTAATGGCTGGCTGTTGGTTTGTGTGTTGGCGATTTGCTGCCTATTTGTTGTTTTTAATTGAAAAGTCTCTTGTGTGTGTGTGTTTGTGTTTAATGGATTTATTGGCACTTTAATTCTTTTTTATACCCGATACTCAAAATGAGTATTGGGGTATATTAGATTTGTGGTAAAAGTGGATGTCTGTATCGTCCAGAAGGAATCGTTTCCGACCCCATAAAGTATATATATTCTTGATCAGCATCAATAGACGAGTCGATTGAGCCCTGTCTGTCTGTCCGTCCGTCCGTCTGTCCGTCCCCTTCAGCGCCTAGTGCTGAAAGACTATAAGAGCTAGAGCAACGATGTTTTGGATCCAGACTTCTGTGATATGTCACTGCTACCAAAATATTTTAAAACTTCGCCCCGCCCACTTCCGCCCCCACAAAGGACGAAAATCTGTGGCATCCACATTTTTAAAGATACGATACAACTAAAAACGCAGAAACGTAGAGGATGACTGTATGTTCTAGAGTGTAAAATCTCCACCAGATCGTATATTTATTACAGCCAGAATCAAGAAAACAATTTTATTCTTTCTCGCTCTGTCTCTCTCTAACACACAGGTTTCATGGTCGGTTTTGCCAATTGCAAAATATGAGTTCAAGGATTACGCCCCACAAATCCCACAAATCGTCAATGTCATCTTCATTGTGTAGCTCCGTTTCAAGGTGGATTCGCTGATCAAGATAAGTTTGAAATTTTTTGATACTTGTATTCAATGGTAAAAGGGGTAACTTTTTAGTAGATTCCGGTCTGAGGAGGAGAGTTATGATCTTTATATTGTGATCAGAACCTAAGTCATAAGATGTTTCAATTTGGATTAAATTGTGCCTGATACCCTTGTAAACCGCAAAGTCTATTGCAGATGGTATATGTCGTCGATTTGATGGGAAGTGGGTGGGGGATCCGGTGGCCAGTATGTTTTGATCGCTTTCCTGAATGCATTTCAGAAGTGCAGCTCCTCTTCTACAAGATCTTGCATTGCCCCACCACTGACTTTTGGCGTTCCAGTCCCCAGGTACGATGAATCGGTTACCCAGAGAGTCAAAAACCTGTTTGAATTGTGTATCAATCCAATTATGCAAAGGTGGACAGTGGATCGCACCGATTCTAATTATTAGGTGGTTTTTCATTATTGCAGCTACGGTGCACATCTGGATGGAGTCTTCTCTTGTTGATGGGAGGGAAATGTTTGGGATGTTGCATTTTATGATAATCGCCGCTTCCCTCTGCTCCGGTTAGACGGGTGGTTTGCCATGTAAACATGATAACCGTCTATTACGAGATCAGAGTCGACTTTTGGTGGGATTCAGATAATAGTAGGATGTCTATATTGTTGTCTGTCAAATAAGCATTGAGTTCAGGTAGTTTGTTTGAGAGCCCAGCAGCGTTCCAGAAGGCGATTTTGGTTATCATGGAATTATTAGGCATTTAAGGATTCATTGTCTTTTGTAAGTGGAGAGAGTCGTAATAAGATTCGGTCAAGAGTCTTCTCAAGTAAAGACATCCTATTTTCAAGGCTCTCAATGGGCTGAGTCTTGTTAATTGTTGCCTCGTTGTTCCGTTCTGACTGCACTAGTAGGAGAGATATAAGCTTGTCTAACTTCACATTAAGGCTGTTGAGATCATTGTTATTATACCCGATACTCAAAATGAGTATTGGGGTATATTAGATTTGTGGTAAAAGTGGATGTCTGTATCGTCCAGAAGGAATCGTTTCCGACCCCATAAAGTATATATATTCTTGATCAGCATCAATAGACGAGTCGATTGAGCCCTGTCTGTCTGTCCGTCCGTCCGTCTGTCCGTCCCCTTCAGCGCCTAGTGCTGAAAGACTATAAGAGCTAGAGCAACGATGTTTTGGATCCAGACTTCTGTGATATGTCACTGCTACCAAAATATTTTAAAACTTCGCCCCGCCCACTTCCGCCCCCACAAAGGACGAAAATCTGTGGCATCCACATTTTTAAAGATACGATACAACTAAAAACGCAGAAACGTAGAGGATGACTGTATGTTCTAGAGTGTAAAATCTCCACCAGATCGTATATTTATTACAGCCAGAATCAAGAAAACAATTTTATTCTTTCTCGCTCTGTCTCTCTCTAACACACAGGTTTCATGGTCGGTTTTGCCAATTGCAAAATATGAGTTCAAGGATTACGCCCCACAAATCCCACAAATCGTCAATGTCATCTTCATTGTGTAGCTCCGTTTCAAGGTGGATTCGCTGATCAAGATAAGTTTGAAATTTTTTGATACTTGTATTCAATGGTAAAAGGGGTAACTTTTTAGTAGATTCCGGTCTGAGGAGGAGAGTTATGATCTTTATATTGTGATCAGAACCTAAGTCATAAGATGTTTCAATTTGGATTAAATTGTGCCTGATACCCTTGTAAACCGCAAAGTCTATTGCAGATGGTATATGTCGTCGATTTGATGGGAAGTGGGTGGGGGATCCGGTGGCCAGTATGTTTTGATCGCTTTCCTGAATGCATTTCAGAAGTGCAGCTCCTCTTCTACAAGATCTTGCATTGCCCCACCACTGACTTTTGGCGTTCCAGTCCCCAGGTACGATGAATCGGTTACCCAGAGAGTCAAAAACCTGTTTGAATTGTGTATCAATCCAATTATGCAAAGGTGGACAGTGGATCGCACCGATTCTAATTATTAGGTGGTTTTTCATTATTGCAGCTACGGTGCACATCTGGATGGAGTCTTCTCTTGTTGATGGGAGGGAAATGTTTGGGATGTTGCATTTTATGATAATCGCCGCTTCTCCTCTGCTCCGGTAAGACGGGTGGTTTGCCATGTAAACATGATAACCGTCTATTACGAGATCAGAGTCGACTTTTGGTGGGATTCAGATAATAGTAGGATGTCTATATTGTTGTCTGTCAAATAAGCATTGAGTTCAGGTAGTTTGTTTGAGAGCCCAGCAGCGTTCCAGAAGGCGATTTTGGTTATCATGGAATTATTAGGCATTTAAGGATTCATTGTCTTTTGTAAGTGGAGAGAGTCGTAATAAGATTCGGTCAAGAGTCTTCTCAAGTAAAGACATCCTATTTTAAAGGCTCTCAATGGGCTGAGTCTTGTTAATTGTTGCCTCGTTGTTCTGTTCTGACTGCACTAGTAGGAGAGATATAAGCTTGTCTAACTTCACATTAAGGCTGTTGAGATCAATGTTATTATACCCGATACTCAAAATGAGTATTGGGGTATATTAGATTTGTGGTAAAAGTGGATGTGTGTAACGTCCAGAAGGAATCGTTTCCGACCCCATAAAGTATATATATTCTTGATCAGCATCAATAGCCGAGTCGATTGAGCCCTGTCTGTCTGTCCGTCCGTCCGTCTGTCCGTCTGTCCGTCCCCTTCAGCGCCTAGTGCTCAAAGACTATAAGAGCTAGAGCAACGATGTTTTGGAACCAGACTTCTGTGATATGTCACTGCTACAAAATTATTTCAAAACTTTGCCCCGCCCACTTCCGCCCCGACAAAGGACGAAAATCTGTGGCATCCACATTTTTAAAGATACGATAAAACCAAAAACGCAGAATCGTAGAGAATGACCATATCTTTTAGACTGCAGAATCTGAATTGGATCGTATTATTATTATAGCCAGCATCAAGAAAACAATTTCATTTTTTCTCGCCCTGTCTCTCTCTAACACACACGTAGCATAGGCGGCTTTGCTTAGAGTAAAACATTAGCGCCTAGATCTCAGAGACTATAAAAGCTAGAGCAACCAAATTTGGTATCCACACTCCTAATATATCAGACCGAGACGAGTTTGTTTCAAAATTTCGCCACACCCCCTTCCGCCCCCGCAAAGGACGAAAATCTGTTGCATCCACAATATTGCAGATTCGAGAAAACTAAAAACGCAGAATCATAGATAATGATCATATCTATCAGGTTGCTGAATCTGGATCAGATCAGATCATTTTTGTAACCAAAAGCAAGAAATCAATTTGCAGTGGCTACGCAGCGCCCGACGTCACGCTCAGACTGATTTTCTGTCTCTCTCGCACGCACTCTTTGTGGTGTCGTTTAATATGAGCGGCGTCTGCCGGAGGAGAGCCATACTGACTTAGTATCGGGTATAACCGTAGAGTTGCGGTGTCCGCAGCAACTCACAACGTTCCCCCTCGCTGTTGTTGTTGTTATTGCTGATTTGTGGGTGATTTGTATTTAAAGATTGATTTGAGCTCTTGGATCGAATTCGGCTGAGATGCTTAATGAGTTGATTCTGCAACCGTGCGTTAGGCTTTGGCTTCGTTTTCGATCTTGATCTTGTAACGAACCCAAAAGGGTTCGCTACAACGCCTCTCCCAACGCCCAATAAAAACCCGGCTACTAAATTGCAACACCTCGCCCAACGTAAATTGAGCGCATGCATTATTTACTACACGAACACCGCCCCTCCACACATAGCCACCGATTGACACGCGCCGTCTTCATAACGCTGACCAAACACACAACGGCAAACCCGCCAGCTCGCCAAAAAAACACGAAGAGACAGAACTAGGTCAACCCGCGATCGCCAGAACGGCGTAGTGTACCCCGACGCGGAAGTGCACTTCTGAACCCGCTGACACAGCGCCCATTGGCGTATAAATAGACGCCGACTGAAAACCAGAAAGCAACTTACGCAGAGACCCGGCCCGGAGTACAGACGTGGTACCCGGAACTCACCAGAAGACATCGGCGCCCCAATTCAAAATAAGTTCATTTAAAACCGCTAAGAAATACAATAAAGTGTCAAATTCGCAAAGTAAAAACACCCGATTGCGTAAGTTCACCCCAATCAGCTGAGGCACCGACGTCGCCCCGCCCCGAGTCCACACGGCCGTTTCGTATACCCGACGAGCGACGCCCATTCTAGCCCCGATCCATCTACTCTACGATAGGCCGCCCCCGAAGTCCCCCTTGAAGTTCCATCCATTTCTACAAATTTCTTGTGGATTCATCACAAGTGGCGCCCGAGCAGGGACCCAAGGGAACGTCAGCGAGGGTTTGTGGAATAAAACCCCACGGCCGCTAGAGCAAGAACACAAGAGAACAACCCAAAGAAAACCCCGACCGCGCGCAATATCAACGGCAAGAGTTGCGCAACGAGCAGACGAAAGCGCGACACAGCGACAGAGAAACGCGAACAGTGCCGTCACCCCGAGAAGAAATTCGAAGCGTCAGCCGCGAAGCTCGATACAGTGCCCTAGTGAAGGAAAAGCGCAAGCCCAGCGAAACAGCCAACTCAAGTAACACAGAGCAACAGGCCAGCGGGTATTACCCTGGAGAATTCGTCGCCAACCCAGGGGTGAGTACCGGCTGGATACACAAACGTCGCCGAGAGGAGCTGGAGTCCTTCGCGGAGGAATTCGGATTCAGCCGCGAGGGGAACGTGGAAGATTTGCGGAGGAGTTTCGCCGAACTAGTCGCCGGGCCCCTCGAACACGATGCCTGGGTCAGGTTGGCGGAACTCGAGCGGCAGTACGCCAGATCGCCAGGACAAGCCAGATCGCCCCAGCCCGACACCTCAGCACCAACAGAGAAGCGGAAGACGGACCCCAAACTCAGCCTACAAGTTCCAGGAATCATGGAAGGCAAAGCCAGCACCTCAACGACTTCGATAACCGCCGAAGATCTACCGAAGCCCCCGCCCCCGGAGCCAAGGCCTTCGGCCATGAGAAGGATCTTGCCGACAGCAGGAGGAAATGGCCCCACAGACGGCCATTACTACAGTCACGCCGCGTAGATGGCGGAACGGATCCGAAAGTAGGGAATCCAGTTCGACGGGCAGGACGACCCACTGTCGTTCGTCGAACTACTGGAAGAGCGGGCCCTCTCGTACGGAGTAGACATGAACTACTTGCCGCGAGCCATGGCAGAGCTCCTCACCGACCGAGCCAACCGTTGGTTCCGCACCAGCCGACTCCAGAGCGCCTCATAGGCCGATTTCCGCCAGGAATTCCTAGCCTTTTTCCTGCCTCCCCGGTACTTCGAGCAATTGGAAGACCAGAACAGGGACCGCAAACAAGCGCTGGGCGAACCGTTCAAGGACTTCGTCATCGAGCTCCGGTTGCTCATGCACCACGCCGGGTACGACGAAGCCAAGGAACTTAGCCGGATCTATGACAACACCCTCCCGGCGTACCAGCTGTATTTGCGAAGGCACGAACTGAGAAGTCTCGAATTCGAGAGCATCCAGGAGCGGAGCATACCGGCGACCCTCATCCCCCCTCGACAACCACCTAGGTACACACGGCCAGCGGCACAACAAGTGCATAACGAAAACGGGGCGAATCGGGCCCAATTCCAAAAGCCCCACTGGAACACCTCGGAACCCGCACCAAGCCGGCGCTTCAGCACAGGAAGCGATACATCGAATGATCACCAGCCCCATCGCCAACCCGCACGCAGCCTGTCGACGCTGCGGAGAAGCGGGACATGTATCTCGCGGCTGCACCAACCCATCGATCCTCTTCTGTTGGGAATACGGCAAGCGCGGAACACGCACGGTGGGCTGTTGCCGCCAGGACCCGTCGGGAAACGACTCGCGTCCCCAGCTGACACGGGAACAGCCGGGCACGACGTTTCCTCAGACAACCAACTAAGAAACCCGCTACAAGTACACGACGGCCGGATAGTGGCGAGAGTGACCATCGGAGGACGGCGCACGGAAGCCACGGTCGACACCGGGGCGTCCCGAAGTTTCATCAACGCCGACCTCGCCCGCCAACTCGGCCACGACAACGACCTGCGCGACGCTTGCGTCCCGATACGCCTAGCCGACGGCTAGACGGCTAGACGAGCAAGAAGTACAGATGCCGCTCTTGGTTCTGCCCAACATGCTAGAGCAAGCCATCATAAGGATGGATTTCCTGTGCGCCATCGAAACCACAATACAATGTGGCACCACCCGCCTCCGTCTTCAAGGCTCCCAACGCCCCCTCCCAAACACGCCGACGATCACCGCCAGCCAAGTGCACGCCCACGGACCCCAGAACTTGAGACCCCCGCCGCCAACGAACCCCCCGCCGGGAAACGAGACACGAGCACAAGGAACGGGGAACACAGAACCCACGGCCACGACGAGGCACACTATCCGCAGGCTCACTCCGAGAAACCCAAAACCAAGCAAAGCAACGAAGAAAGTGAGCCGGTCTCCCGAGGGCACCGACGCGGTTCCACCAACGATGGGAAAGGAACCCAGGACGCCCCTCCAGAAGGCAACCCAGCCCCAGCAACGACAGCCGCCACGCAGCAGCCAGGCGCTCGAGGTACCACCTCCGACCGCCACCATGGCCCACGAACGCGTCGACACCGCCCTCGACGCGAAGACGACACCGACCGACCCGCTACCCCCGCGTCCTCTCAGGCAGGAACCGGGAGGGGCGATCACCGCCGCACGAGGCATCAATCGGAACCCCGCCGCACCTGGAGCCGACACACCATCGATTGTCACCGACATCATGGAACGCCTCCCGGGCAACACCTCGTACGGCGCCGGCATGCGGCCCAGCACCACGCCTGGAGCCATGTCGGTAACCTTCATCGCCCAAACTAGCCGTTGGTCAAACGCTAGCATCGAGACCCGCACGTTCGTACATCACGCTGAGTACAACGTCGCGCAAGCACCCCCCAGGACACACACGATCACCCCACACCTGAGCGACGCACCCGCCGTCGTCGCCAGCATAAGCGAATACACTCGCGAAGTCGAACCGCCAAGCGCATTCGACACAACGATCCTCCCCGAGAACCCCGACTACACTTGCGACCCAGGAATCGACGAACCACCGGAGGACGATTCGGAACGAATCTCCGACCCATGGCCTCCCGACATCGCTCCGAGAATACAGGAATTTCTAGACGAAGAACTGCCGACACTCGCTGGCATCCGAGGGACGACGGATCTAACAGAACACACCATCGTCATGAGAGACAACCGACCCATAAAACAGCGGTACTACCCGAAAAATCCAGCCATGCGGCGGATCATCGATGAACAGGTCGACCAACTGATAGCAGAGGACCTAATCGAACCATCCCGAAGCCCCCACAGTGCGCCAATCGTCCTGGTCCGCAAAAAGGACGGGAGATGGCGCATGTGTGTAGATTATCGGCAGCTAAACGAGCGTTCTATCCCGGACGCGTACCCGATACCCAGGATCAACTACATACTAGAGCGACTCCGAAATGCCCATTTCATCACGACCCTGGACCTGAAAAACGGGTACTGGCAGATACCAATGGCCCGGGACAGCCGGGAAGCCACGGCATTCACGATACCCGGCAGAGGGCTATACCAATGGAAAGTAATGCCCTTCGCTGACGCGCTGTCGACGACGACGACCACATACCGTGGAAACTATGCGTGCCTAAAAACGGCCGAACGAGAGTACTCCGCGAATGCCATGACGAACCAACAGCAGGACACCTCGGCGTCCGGAAAACCATCCTGAGGACAACGCAACAATATTACTGGCCAGGACTACATCGAGACGTACGACGGTACGTGCAGGGCTGCGTAAGCTGCCAGAAGTTCAAGGCCACACAGCGCAAGGCCGTGGGCAGGATGCTCGCACGCAAAGCCGAAGAACCCTTCGCCACCCTGTGTGCCGATTTCGTCGGACCATTACCACGGTCCAAGCACGGGAACACCATCTTACTGGTCTTCTTCGACACTTTCTCCAAGTGGGTCGAACTGGTACCCCTCAAGAAAGCGACAACAGCGAACCTCGAACGAGCCTTCAGAGAATGAATACTGAGCAGCTTCGGTGTGCCGAAACTATGCGTGTGCGACAAAGGAACCCAGTTCACCAGCCGATCGTTTAAAACATTCCTGCGAACCGCAGGCGTGGACCTACAACACAGCCCCGTATTGCCCCCAAGAAAACCCGACGGAGAGAGCCAATCGGACTGTGAAAACGATGATCGCACAGTTCGTCGACGACCACCAGAACACGTGGGACGAACTCCTACCCGTGATGACATTGGCGATCAACTCCAGCGTCTCCGAGACGACCGGATTCAGCCCCGCTTTCCTCCTGCAAGGAAGAAAACCCCGACTCCCCGGCACCCTTTACGACGAAGTCACGCCCGGGACAGGGAGTACACAAGAGACGGCCAGCAGCAAAGCGACGAGACTAAAAGAAGTATTCACCATCGTCCGAAACAACATCCAGAGAGCCAGCCAAGAGCAAGAGAATTACAACCTCCGACGGCGACTATGGCGCCCCGCCATCGGATCATTGGTACTACTACGCCAACACCGCCTCTCAAACGCCGCCGAGGTCTTCGCGGCAAAGATGGCTCCGAAGTTCGACGGCCCCTACCGAATCAACA